>NW_028270171.1:21230530-21298030 GCF_037043375.1 Chiloscyllium plagiosum | reverse complement strand
CACACACACACACCCCCGTCCACACACACACACACACACACACCCCCGTCCACACACACACACACACCCCCGTCCACACACACACACACACACACACCCCCGTCCACACACACACACACCCCCGTCCACACACACACACACACACCCGTCCACACACACACACACACACACACACCCCCGCCCCCGTCCCTGAGCTCTCACTATTCCACAGTGCCCGTTCACATCATACCCCCCACCCCTTGTCCACACCCAGACCATCCCCGTGTCCCCTGTAACACGGGGAGGGAGGTGGTGGTTTGGGGTTATAATGTCAGTCCCTGCCCAGTAGAGTGGGATTGCAGTATTGCCCCGAGGTACCATGTGGAGGTTGTGGTTGGAACTCTGGACTCGTTGGGTGGGGAAGGCCCAGTTGCTGGATCAGGCCAGAAGCAGAGGCACCTACCTACCAGAGATAAAGCCCATCACGAGGTCCTTGCTATTGGTGGAGGCTTGACCTTTGACCCAGGCGTCCTTCAAGGTATTGAAGGTGTAGAAGTAGACAAAGTTTGAGCAGCACAGGCTGGAGATAACGGAAAACCAGCTCCGATAGACCGCCGACCTGCAACAGGAGCAGAGATCCAGCGCTGGGATGGACAGGGGCTGCTGCTTTCTGTCAACTGGCGACCTACAGGCTCTGCCTCAGAGACTGACCAACCCCTACTGCCCCCCAAGATGGCAGCCCATCTCACCCTCACTCCCTGAGGGCTCTCACCATCACCATTCATCCTGCACGGCTGACCAACCAGCAGCAAGGACGCTGACATGTGCCAAACACAGCTGACCAATCAGCAGCAAGAATGCCCCCATATTCCCACCCTTCACTCCACGTAACTCCCTCCTTCACCTGCTCACCTCGTTCCTCCAGATGATGGACAGAGGGTGCTTCCTGAGACACTGAGGACTACCCTCAATTTGAGGGAACTCTTTTATGGTGACCCTGCTCTTTCCTGAGCAAAGTTTTCATGTGGTGCAAGAGTCATAAAGACATAAAGATGTACAGCACGGAAACAGACCCTTCGGTCCAACTCATCCATACTGACGAGATATCCTAACCCAAGGGGTTTAGGGTGTAGGTTTGCTCCGCTGAGCTGTAGGTTTGATATCCAGACGTTTCATTACCTGGCTAGGTAACATCATCAGTGGCGACCTCCAAGTGAAGCGAAGCTGTTGTCTCCTGCTTTCTATTTATAATCTTTCTCCTGGATGGGGTTCCTGGGGTTTGTGGTGATGTCATTTCCTATTCGTTTTCAGAGGGGTTGATAGATGGCATATAGATCCATGTGTTTGTTTATGGCGTTGTGGTTGGAGTGCCAGGCCTCTAGGAATTCTCTGCCATGTCTTTGCTTAACCTGTCCCAGGATAGATGTGTTGTCCCAGTCGAAATGGTGGGTTTTTTTCATCCGTGTGTAGGGCTACGAGGGAGAGAGGGTCGTGTCTTTTTGTGGCTAGCTGGTGTTCGTGTATCCTGGTGGCTAACTTTCTTCCTGTTTGTCCTACGTAGTGTTTGTGGCAGTCCTTGCATGGAATTTTGTCGATGACGTTGGTTTTGTCCATGGGTTGTACTGGGTCTTTTAAGTTTGTTAGTTTTTGTTTGAGAGTGTTGGTGGGTTTGTGTGCTACTAGGATTCCGAGGGGTCTCAGTAGTCTGGCTGTCATTTCTGAAACTTCTTTGCTGTATGGTAAGGTGGTTCGGGTTTCTGGCTGTGTTTGGTCTGCACGTCGTGGTTTGTTCTTGAGGAATCTGCGCACTGTATTTTTTGAGTATCCGGTATCCGTTCTTCTTGAATAGGTCGTATAGGTGGTTCTCCTCTGTTTTGCGTAGTTCGTCTGTGCTGCAGTCTGTGGTGGCTCGTTGGAATAGTGTTCTGATACAGCTTTGTTTGTGTGTTTTGGGGTGGTTGCTGGCGTAGTTAAGAATTTGGTCAGTGTTTGTCGGTTTTCTGTATACGCAGGTTTGTAGTTCTCCGTTGTCCTTTTTCTCGACTGTGACGTCCAGGAACACGAGTTTGTTGTCGGTTTCTTCCTCCTTGGTAAACTTTATGTCTGCGAGGGTGTTGTTGATGATGTTAAATGTCTCTTCGATCTTGTTTCGTTTTGTGATGACAAAGGTGTCATCTACGTAGCGGACCCAGATTTTTGGTTTGATGGTTGGTAGGGCTGTTTGTTCTAGTCTTTGCATTACTGCTTCTGCTATGAATCCTGATAGCAGGGATCCCATGGGTGTGCCATTGGTTTGTTTGTAGACTATGTTGTTGAAGGTGAAGTGGGTGGTGAGGCACAGGTCCACTAGCTTCATGATATTTTCGTTGGTAAATTCCAGAAAATAAAACCCGACAGGACCAACACCCCACGATTCTATGGACTACCAAAAATCCATAAACCAGGAGCCCCCCTCAGACCCATAGTCTCACTACCCGGAACACTAACTTACAGACTGGCCAAAGAACAACATGCAAGACTGAAATACCTAGTAGAAGTATCACAGCACTCCATCCACTCCACCCAGGAATTCCTAAAAATCATCAAAAACACCAAAATAGAGGAAGACGAAGCAATGATCTCATTCGACATAACAGCACTGTTCACCTCCATCAACATTGACCTGGCAAAGGAACCACTTACCACACTTTTAGAAGAGACCATCACACACACCCAAACCACCATCAATCACATTACCAACAAAAACAGCATGAAGCTAGTGGACCGGTGCCTCACCACCCACTTCACCTTCAACAACATAGTCTACAAACAAACCAATGGCACACCCATGGGATCTCCGCTATCAGGATTCATAGCAGAAGCGGTAATGCAAAGACTAGAACAAACAGCCCTACCAACCATCAAATCAAAAATCTGGGTCCGCTACGTAGATGACACCTTTGTCATCACAAAACAAAACAAGATCGAAGAGATATTTAACATCATCAACAACACCCTCGCAGACATAAAGTTTACCAAGGAGGAAGAAACCGACAACAAACTCGCGTTCCTGGACGTCACAGTCGAGAAAAAGGACAACGGAGAACTACAAACCTGCGTATACAGAAAACCGACAAACACTGACCAAATTCTTAACTACGCCAGCAACCATCCCAAACAAAACTGTATCAGAACACTATTCCAATGAGCCACCTCACACTGCAGCACAGACGAACTTCGGAAAACAGAGGAGAACCACCTATACGACGTATTCAAGAAGAACGGATACTCAAAAAATACAGTCCGCAGATTCCTCAAGAACAAACCACGACAAGCAGACCAAACACAGCCAGAAACCTGAACCACCTTACCATACAGCAAAGAAGTTTCAGAAATGACAGCCAGACTACTGAGACCCCTCGGAATCCTAGTAGCACACAAACCCACCAATACTCTCAAACAAAAACTAACAAACTTAAAAGACCCAGTACATCCCATGGACAAAACCAACGTCATCGACAAAATTCCATGCAAGGACTGCCACAAACACTACGTAGGACAAACAGGAAGAAAGTTAGCCACCAGATACACGAACACCAGCTAGCCACAAAAAGACACGACCCTCTCTCCCTCGTAGCCCTACACACAGATGAAAAAAACCACCATTTTGACTGGGACAACACATCTATCCTGGGACAGGCTAAGCAAAGATATGCCAGAGAATTCCTAGAGGCCTGGCACTCCAACCACTACGCCACAAACAAACACACAGATCTAGATACCATCTATCAACCCCTCAGAAAATGAACAGGAAATGACATCACCACAAACCCCAGGAACCCCATCCAGGAGAAAGCTATAAATAGAAAGCAGGAGACAACAGCTTCGCTTCACTTGGAGGTCACCACTGATGATGTTACCTAGCCAGGTAATGAAATGTCTGGATATCAAACCTACACACTAAACCTCAACCTGAGCTACAAACCTTGCATCCTAACCTAATCTCGAGCCATTTGCCAGCACCCAAACCATATCCCTCCAAACCCTTCCTATTCATATACCCATCCAAATGCCTCTTAAATGTTGCAATTGTACCAGCCTCCACCACTTTCTCTGGCAGTTCATTCCATACACGTACCACCCTCTGCATGAAAATGTCTCTTTTATATCTTTCCCCTCTCACCCTAAACCAATGCCCTCTAGTTCTGGACTCCCCCACCCCAGGGAAGAGACTTTGCCTATTTATCCTTTCCATGCTGCTCGTAATTTTATAAACCTCTATAAGGTCACCCCTCAGCCTCCAACGCTCCAGGGAAAACAGCCCCAGCCTGTTCAGCCTCTCCCTGTAGCTCAAACCCTCCAACCCTGGCAACATCCTTGTAGATCTTTTCTGAACCCTTTCAAGTTTCACAACATCTTTCCGATAGGAGGGAGACCAGAATTGCACACAATATTCCAACACTGGCCTAACCAATGTCCTGTACAGCCGCAACATGACCTCCCAACTCCTGTACTCAATACTCTGACCAATAAAGGAAAGCATACCAAACGCCTTCTTTACTATCCTATCTACCTGCGATTTCACTTTCAAGGAGATATGAACCTGCACTCCAAGGTCTCTTTGTTCAGCAACATTCCCCAGGACCTTATCATTAAGTGTATAAGTCCTGCTAAGATTTGCTTTCCCAAAATGCAGCACCTCGCATTTATCTGAATTAAACTCCATCTGCCACTTCTCAGCCCATTGGCCCAACTGGTCCAGATCCTGTTGTAATCTGAGGTAACCCTCTTCGCTGTCCACTAAGTTACTGCCAAATAATCTCACTCAATATTGCTGTGGAAACATTCCAACAACTTTGGGTAACGTGATTTGGTAAAGTCATTTTATAAATGAATATTGATGTAGGTTCAGTCTGTCAGACTGTTACCATGGTAACTTCATAAACACATGAGAATGATTCAAACTTTCCCTTTATCAGTTTAAAGTTTGTGTTGTGGAAACTGCCATCCTTCCATTTCTGAATTAAATTTAATGATGATATTTTAAAATGAGTTTTGTGGAAGGGAAGGGATGTGCTGTGGAATTGTTCCACCTTGGGCCTCTCGTCTTGGAGACGGAAGGTTCCGGAACTAGGATCTGCTCCAGAGACACAGAGTCCAGGCCAGTACCAATCTGGGCCGGGGGCACGGGGGGGGGGCAAGCCTGCCCTCTTTAGATCAAACCCTCCACCTCAACCTCCCGCCTGATTTCCCACATGGAAGATCCCACTGCGCTATTTCAAAGGGAACCTAATAGACAGCGTTCCCTCTGGCTTTCCCAATCGATAGTTCTCCTGGATCCCCACCGACCGTTATCCGGTCACTTGTCACCTCGCGTCTTTGTGGGATCTTGCTGTGCACATGCCCCGCGTCCCCTACGTCACGACGGCAACTCTGCTCGAAAGGTACTTCATCGGGAGCTCTGTAAGGCACAGAAACTGCTTCTCGCTCAGTTAGTTTGAAACCTACCCCAGGGCCGTGAGACCGGAGCAAGGACTTCCCTCGGGCCCTGAGCTCTTGCTAGCAGGGAAGGCACGGGCGTTACGCAAATGAAGCAGGCCACAGCACTGTTCATACTCACAGTCCCTCCTCTTTGATGATCTTGGCCAGGACAGTGCGGGTAGATCCAGACTTTATCTTCTCGTCGACTGGAAAGGAAACGGCGAGGTGGGGGGGGATAGCGAGAGCAAAAAACAGCAAGAGAAAGAGACAGTGAGACAGAGCGAGAGGGAGCGAGAGCAAGTGAAAGAGAGCAAGATAGAATGAAAGAGAGAGACAGTGAGACAGAGTGAGAGATAGAGTGAGTGAAAGAGAGAGAGAGAATGAGAAAGAGAATGAGAGAGAGAAACAGAGAATGTGAGAGAGAGAGATGGAATGTGAGAGAGAGAATGAGAGAGAGAGAATAGAGAGACACAATGTGTGAGAGAGAATGAGATAGAGAGAATGTGTGTGAGAGAGGGAGACAGACAGACAGAATGGGAGAGAGAGAATGTGTGAGAGAGAGAGACAGAGAATGAGAGAGAGAGAATGTGTGTGAGAGAGAGAGACAGACAGACAGAGAATGGGAGAGAGAATGTGTGAGAGAGACAGACAGACAGAGAATGAGAGAGAGAGAATGTGTGTGAGAGAGAGAGAGAGAGAGACAGAGAATGGGAGAGAGAGATAGAGAATGGGAGAGAGAGAGAGAGACAGAGAATGGGAGAGTGAGAAAATGAGAGAGAGACACACACAGTCTGTTATTAGACACTGCCTTATGAGAAATGCTAATGCAGCCTGAACCCTGTGAACACACCGACTCCCACAGGCACACAGAGCTGGGTGTTACAACAAGCACTTCCTCTCACTCTCTCTTCACTTCCCCCACCCCCATTGACACTCCCTCTCCCTCCCTAACAGTGTTTATCCAGTATTCCCTTTAAACACATCCCAGAGGATTTTCCATTGCTAGTTGGATTAGAGGACAAGAGAGGGCTGTTTGGGGGATAGTAGGCAGGAAAATGGAACCAGCACCACTCCAAACTTATCGATAGGCAGGGCAGGGCCAGAGGGGCTGAACAGCCTCTCCCTGAGCACTGAACTCTCCACATGGGAACACCGAACTCCGAGCTGCTGACTGGGTTTATAAGTGAACACACCTGACCATTAAGGCCCCTCCATCCTGCTCCCAGTTTTGGGATTTCTGCCTTCTCTATATCTTCAAAGTCAGACCCCTTCACAGTTTTAAAACTCCCTCTCCCTTTTTTAAGGGACCTTCCCGAATAGTTCGGGCCATTTCCCAGTTCTGGCAGTTCCTGCCGTGTATCCCCCTCCATCGCTGTTCTCCGAATTATTAATGTAAAGGCTACAACCAGGTTAACTCAGGGTTCACATTTAACTCAATCCCTCCACTGTCCATATTCCAATCCTCCAAGCCGAGCCCGAGTATCCAGGCTAGTCAACCAGGTGGATCGTCGACCAGGATTCCAATTGCTGTCCTCGGCCAATCAGCCGGAGAAATGCCGGCCAATCCTTGCTGGGCCTGGGGAGGTGGATGGGAAAACGATGGCGAGATCTGGATTTAATGGCCCTGCCCAGAGTCCCTGTCCCTCAGTCACCTCTGTGATACCCAGATGGGACGGGGATTTGGGGGGGGGGGGGGGGCGGAGAGGTGTCACGGGGGAAGGTCAGTTTTTGTTTACTATACCTCATCGCCTTTCAGCAGAGAGGCCCAGTTATGGCCATCTCAGAGGGTCACTGTTGTGGGACTGGAGTCACATTTTGGCCCAGACCAGGTAAAGATGGCGGATTCCTTTCCTCACTGGGGATTAGTGACCTCAATGGATTTCTACAGCAAATCAATGGCAGTTTCTCAGTCACCGCCACCCGGACTAGCCTTGTTATTCAATATTTATTTGTTTCATTGAAACCTCCCCTGCGGCTGGGGTGGGATTTGAACCCTGGCCTAGAAGCATGGGCCTGGGTTATTACTGCAGTGACATTGGCATAGCACCATCGTCTCCTCTTGAGCACTTCCCTGAGGAGGAGGAGGAGGGGGGGGGGGGGAGACAATCCCAGCTTGAAGCCCAGTCTGACTCTCACCTTGCAGCCTCAAGCGGGCTGTGTCCAGGGGGTAGAATAAGGTCATCGCCGTGGCTCCCCCCTGAAAGAGAGAGGACACAGCCTGTGAGTGCAGGCACAGTGTGTAGCTGAAGCCTTGACAGTGTCTCACCCAGCAGTTCCCAAACCTTTCCCCGTCGGAACCCCACTTAACAGTATGGTCGTGGGGAGTGTTGCTGAACAAAGAGACCTTGGAGTGCAGGTTCATGGCTCTTTGAAAGTGGAGTCGCAGGTAGATAGGATAGTGAAGGCGGCGTTTGGTATGCTTTCCTTTATTGGTCAGAGTATTGAGTACAGGAGTTGGGAGGTCATGTTGCGGCTATACAGGACGTTGGTTAGGTCACTGTTGGAATATTGCATGCAATTCTGGTCTCCTTCCTGTTGGAAAGATGTTGTGAAACTTGAAAGGGTTCAGAAACGATTTACAAGGATGTTGCCAGGGTTGGAGGGTTTGAGCTGTAGGGAGAGGCTGAACAGGCTGGGGCTGCTTTCCCTGGAGCGTCGGAGGCCGAGGGGTGACCTTATAGAGGTTTATGAGTGGCATGAATAGGGTAAATTGGCAAAGTCTTTTCCCTGGGGTGAGGGAGTCCAGAACTAGAGGGCATAGTTTAAGGTGAGAAGGGAAAAGATTTAAAAAGGACCTCAGGGGTGACTTTTTCATGCAGAGGGTGGTACGTGTATGGAATGAGCTGCCAGAGGAAGTGGTGGAGGCTGGTACAATTACAGTATTTAAAAGGCATCTGGATGGGTATATGAATAGGAAGGGTTTGGAGGGATATGGATCAAATGCAGATACAGTCACATTTAAAAGATATTTGGATAAGTTAATGAACAAGAAATGTTTGGAGGGATATGGGCCAGGAGCAGGCAAGTGGGACTAGTTTAGTTTGGGATTATGGTGTGCGTGGACTGAAGAGTCTGTTCCTGTGTTGTATGACTCTATATTAACAGGAAAAAAGACAGGGGAGATAAAGACAAACTCTTTCCACTGTTTGGAGATTCTACAACTAGGTAGCAGAGTCTGAGAACGTGGGACAGACGATTCAGGAGAGATGTTAGGAAGTACTTTTACGTACAGATATAGGTGCAGAATTAGGCCATTCTGGCCATCCACAACCTCGCCACCTCCGGAGATCTCCCATCCACAGCTTCCAACCTCATAGTCCGGGAACCCCACACTGCCCGGTTCTACCTCCTTCCCAAGATCCACAAACCTGACCACCCCGGCCGACACATCGTCTCAGCCTGCTCCTGCCCCACCGAACTCATCTCCACCTACCTCGATACTGTCCTATCCCCTCTAGTCCAGGAACTCCCCACATACGTTCGGGACACCTCCCACGCCCTCGGCCTCCTCCAAGACTTCAGTTTCCCCGGCCCCCAACGCCTCATCTTCACCAATCCCTCTACACCTCCATCCGCCATGACCAGGGCCTCCAAGCCCTCCGTTTCTTCCTCTCCAGACGTTCCCAACAGTACCCTTCCACCGACACTCTCATTCGTTTGGCCGAACTGGTCCTCACCCTCAACAATTTCTCCTTTGAATCCTCCCACTTCCTCCAGACCAAAGGGGTAGCCATGGGCACACGTATGGGCCCCAGCTATGCCTGTCTCTTTGTTGGCTACGTAGAGCAGTTGATCTTCCGTAATTACACCGGCACCACTCCCCACCTCTTCCTCCGCTACATTGATGACTGCATTGGCGACACCTCGTGCTCCCGCGAGGAGGTTGAGCAATTCATCAACTTCACCAACACATTCCACCCTGACCTTCAATTAACCTGGACCATCTCTGACACCTCCCTCCCCTTCCTGAACCTCTCCATCTCCATTAATGACGACCGACTTGACACTGACTTTCTTTACAAACCCACCGACTCCCACAGCTTCCTGGATTACACCTCTTCCCACCCTACCTCTTGCAAAAATGCCATCCCGTATTCTCAATTCCTCCGCCTCCACCGTATCTGCTCCCAGGAGGACCAGTTCCACCACAGAACACATCAGATGGCCTCCTTCTTCAGAGACCACAATTTCCCCTCCCATGTGGTTGAAGATGCCCTCCAACGCATCTCGTCCACATCCCGCACCTCCGCCCTCGAACCTCATCCCTCCAACCTCAACTAGGATAGAACCCTCCTGGTCCTCACCTTCCACCCCACCAACCTCCGTCTACATCACATCATCCTCCGGCACTTCTATCACCTACAAACGGACCCCACCGAGATATATGTCCCTCCCCACCCCTTTCCGCAAAGGCTGTTTCCTCCATGACTCCCTTGTCAGGTCCACGCCCCCCACAACCAACCCTCCCATCCTGGCACCCTCCCCTGACACCGCAGAAATTGCGCCCACACCTCCTCCTTCACCTCCATCCAAGGCCCTAAAGGAGCCTTCCACATCCATCAAAGTTTTACTTGCACATCCACTAATATTGTATCCGTTGCTCCCGATGTGGTCTCCTCTACATTGGGGAGACTGGACGCCTCCTAGCAGAGCGCTTTAGGGAACATCTCCGGGACACCCGCACCAATCAACCACACCGCCCTGTGGCCCAACATTTCAACTCCCCCCTCCCACTCTGCCGAGGACATGGAGGTCCTGGGCCTCCTTCACCGCCGCTCCCTCACCACCGAATGCCTGGAAGAAGAATGCCCCATCTTCTGCCTCGGAACACTTCAACCCCAGGGCATCAATGTGGACTTCACCAGTTTCCTCATTTCCCCCCCCCCAGATCCAACCTTCCAGCTCAGCACTGCCCTCATGACCTGTCCCACCTGTTAATCTCCCTTTCCACCTATCCACGCCAACATCCTCTCCGACCTATCACCTTTACCCCCCCACCTCCATCCAACGATTGCACTCTCAGCTACCTTCTCCCCAGCCCCAACCCCCTCCCATTTATCTCTCCACCCTCGAGGTTCCCAGCTTCATTCCTGATGAAGGGCTCCTGCCCAAAATGTTGATTTTCCTGCTCCTCAGATGCTGTCTGACCTGCTGCGCTTTTCCAGCACCACACTCTGATCTCTACTCTGATCTCCAGCATCTGCAGTCCTCACTTTTGCCCATTCGGACCATGACATCTGCTTCACCATTTGATCACGGCCCATTCTCCTGCCTTTTCCCCATAAACTTTGATCACCTCTTAATCAAGAACCAATGTCAAATATATCCCCAACAGCTGGATGGAACTCTCTTCCACAAATAGCAGCGGATGCAGGATCAGTTGTTTGTGCTAAATCTGAGATAGAGAGTGCAGGAGGCCATGCCAGGAGCAGCATCAGACACAACTGAAGATGAGGCGTCAACCTGGTGAAGCCACCAATCAGGACTACGTCAGACCAAACAGCATAAACAACAAGTCATAGAGGTGTACAGCATGGAAACAGACCCTTCGGTCCAACCCGTCCATGCCGACCAGATATCCCAACCCAATCTAGTCCCACCTGCCAGCACCCGACCCATATCCCTCCAAACCCCTCCTATTCATATACCCATCCAAATGCGTCTTCAATGTTGTAATTGTACCAGCCTCCACCACATCCTCTGGCAGCTCATTCCATACACGTACCACCCCCTGCATGAAAAAGTTGCCCCTTAAGTCCCTTTTATATCTTTCCCCTCTCACCCTAAACCTATGCCCTCTAGTTCTGGACTCCCCCACCCCAGGGAAAAGACCATGTCCCTCATAATTTTGTAAATATCTATAAGGTCACCCCTCAGCCTCCGACGCTCCAGGGAAAACAGCCACAGCCTGTTCAGCCTCTAAGCAATCCCAAAACCAATGGATCAGATCTAAGCTCTGCAGTTCTGCCACATCCAGTCGTGAATGGGGGTGGTGGACTATCAACCAACTCACTGGAAGAGGAGACTCCACAAATCTCCCCATCCTCGATGACGGAGGAGCCCAGCACATCAGGGCAAAAGATAAGGCTGATGCATTTGCAACAACCTGCAGCCTGAACTGCCGAGTGGATGATCCACCTCGGCCTCTTCCAGTGGTCCCCAGCATCAAAGACACCAGTCTCCAGCCAATTCAAATCACTCCACATGATATCAAGAAACGGTTGGAGACACTGGATACTGTGAAGGCTACGGGCCCTGACAACGTTCCAGCAATAGTACTGAAGACTTGTGCTCCAGAATATGTCACTCCCCTAGCCAAGCTCTTCCAGTGTAGTTACAACACTGGCATCTACCCGACAACGTAAAAAATTGCTCCATACATTAAAAAGTAGGATAAATCCAACCCGGCCAATTACCTTCCCATCAGTCTGCTCTCGATCATCAGTAAAGTGATGGAAGGGATTATCAACTGTGCTATCCAGCTGTACCTGCTCAGCAATAACCTGCTCAGTGACGCCCAGTTTGGGTTCCCCTTGGGTCACCCAGCTCCTGACCTCATTACGGCCTTGGTTCAAACATGGACAAAGGAGCTGAATTCCAGAGGGGAGGGGACAGTGACTGCCCTTGACATCAAGGTCGCATTCGACCGAGTGGCATCAAGGAGCCCTGGCAAAATGGGATCAGGAGAAAACAGGAATCATACCGGGCACATAGCTCAGTCATCTCAACTCCAGGACATCTCTGCAGGAGTTCCTCAGGGTAGTGTCCTAGGCCCAACCACCTTCAGCTGCTTCATCAATGACCGTCCCTCCATCAGCAGGTCAGAAGTGGGGATGTTCACTGACAATTGCACAATATTCAGCACCATTTGCAACTCCTCAAATACTGAAGCAATCCATGTTCAAAACAACAAGATCTGGACAATATCCAGGCTTGGGCTGACAAGTGGCAAGTAACATTTGTGCCATATAAATGCCGGCTACGGTAATCTCCAATAAGAGACAATCTAACTACCACCCCTTGACACTTAAATGATGCTACTATCATGGAATCACCCACTATAAACATTCATTGACCAGAAACTCAACTGGACTCACCACATAAATACAGTGGCTACAAGAGCAAGTCAGAGGCTGGGAATACTCACCTCCTGATCCGCACAGCCTGTGAATCATCAAGGCATAAATTAGGAATTCCCCGCACTTGCCTGAACGAGTGTGGCTCTATCAACACTCAAGAAGCTTGACTCCATCCAGGACAAAGCAGCCCGCTTGATTGGCACCACACCCACAAGCATCAACTCCCTCCCGCACCGACGCTCAGTAGCAGCAGTGTGTACCATCTACAAAATGCACTGCAGGAATTCACCACAGATCCTCAGACAGCACTTTCCAAACCCACAGCCACTTCCATCAAGAAGGATAATGGCAGAAGATACATGGGAACACCACCCCCCCTGCAAATTCTCTTCCAAGCCCCTCACCATCCTGACTTGGAAATATCTCACCACTCCTTTACGGTCACTGGGTCACAATCCTGGAATCCCCTCCCTAAGGGAATTGTGGGTCAACCCATAGCAGGGGGACTGCAGCGGTTCAAGATGGCAGCTCACCCCCACCTTCTCAAGGGGGCAACTAGGGACTGGACATTAAGCTGGGAATTTTTTGTTGCAGACGTTTCGTCCCCTGTCTAGGTGACATCCTCAGTGCTTGGGAGCCTCCTGTGAAGCCCTTAGGCATCTGTTGATGAAATTGCGCGGGTATCCGTTTTTGGCATACGTTTTTGAACACCGAACGGAGAATTCACCACAAAGGTATACAGGAAAGCCACACACACAGACCAAGTCCTAAACTACGAAAGCAACCACCCCAACACACACAAAAGAAATTTCATCAAGACACTGTTCAAAAGGGCCACAACACACTGCAGTACACCAGAACTGCAAAAAGAGGAAGAAGAACACCTCTACAATGTATTCGCCAAAAACGGATACCCCCGCAATTTCATCAACAGATGCCTAAGGGAAAGACAACAGAATGAGGACATGCCACAACCCAAAGGACTAGCCACACTACCATACATCAGGAGCATTTCTGAACTGACAGCCAGACTACTGCGACCACTAGGACTCATAACAGCACACAAACCAACAGCCACTCTCTGACAACAACTCACCAGAATGAAGGACCCGATACCCAGCATGAGCAAAACTAATATAGTGTACAAAATCCCATACAAGGACTGCACAAAACACTACATAGGACAAACAGGAAGACAGCTAACGATCCGCATCCATGAACACCATCTAGCCACGAAACGACACGACCAGCTATCCTTAGTAGCCACACACGCAGATGACAAGCAACATGAGTTTGACTGGGACAACACTACTATTATAGGACAAGCCAAACAGAGAACAGCCAGGGAATTCCTAGAGGCATGGCACTCATCCACAGATTCAAATCAATAAGCACATTGACCTGGACCCTATATACCGACCACTGCAGCGGACAGCTGGAGCTGACAACCGGAAGCGGCAGGGACAGGCCACTATAAATGCCGGAGGAAAGATCACAGAAGCGCTTCACAGGAGGCTCCCAAGCACTGAGGATGTCACCTAGACAGGGGACGAAACGTCTGCAACACAAATTCCCAGCTCGGCGAACAGAACCACAACAACGAGCACTCGAGCTACAAATCTTCTCACAGACTTTGAACTGGACAATAAATACTGACCCAGCCAGTGATGCCCACATGCCACAAATTAACCAAAACAAAAACGTCCACGAGGCAAAAGTATTAAAAGATCTGGACCAAAGGCGGGGAGATGGGGTTAGGCCACAGATCAGCCATGATCTGACTGAATGCCCGAACAGACGTGAGGGGCAGAATGGCCTGCTCTTGTTCCAATGAACCAGGGGGAGTGAAGCAATGGGAAACAACTGTCAGGAACGACACGCGAACCAGCCCATAGCACCCGCTTCACGCTCAATTATTCAAAACAAAAATAAAGGCGCGGCTTGACAGTCCATTCGCCCTTCCAGGAAGATACTATCCCAGAGTCGGGCAGGGGGTGGCACAGTGAGGCTGACGGAGGGTGGCTGCATTGCTTTGCCTCCGACCGCGGGCGGCCTGCAGACTCACCGCTGCCCCGGCCACAGCGTGAACCAGACTCTCATAAGAAAGGACCTGTCCCGCGGGGGGTCCCGGGCTCCGCTTCATCTCCGGGGGCCGGGAGGGAGAGCCCCGGCCGGGGGGGGGACAGTGGGGACAGGGCGGTCCGGGAGCGGCTCCGGGAGCAGCGCCAGCCACAAGCCCCAGCTCCAGCTGGCAGCCGCGGAGCCTCCTGATTGGCCAAATGCTCAGATTGCAACATTTCACCACTCCCCCCTGCTCACCTCCGATTGGACAGCAGCCCCAGGGGGCCCCGCCCCCGCACGCCGCAGAATGGCTAAAACACACGCGGAGGTGCTTTTTCATTGGCCGGATCTGGGGTCAGTCGCAGCAGGGGACGCTGGGATTGGCTGCGCGCCACCAACACCGACTTCAGAGTAATATCAGAGCTGAGTACCTGGACACCGTCAACACTGGGGTCAGAGTAATAACACAGCTGAGTACCTGGGCGCCAGCAACACTGGGGTCAGAGTAATAACACAGCTGAGTACCTGGGCGCCAGCAACACTGGGGTCAGAGTAATAACACAGCTGAGTACCTGGGCGCCAGCAACACCGGGGTCAGAGTAATAACACAGCTGAGTACCTGGGCGCCAGCAACACTGGGGTCAGAGTAATAACACAGCTGAGTACCTGGGCGCCAGCAACACTGGGGTCAGAGTAATAACACAGCTGAGTACCTGGGCGCCAGCAACACTGGGGTCAGAGTAATAACAGAGCTGAGTACCTGGGCACCATCAACACTGGGGTCAGAGTAATAACAGAGCTGAGTACCTGGGCACCATCAACACTGGGGTCAGAGTAATAACAGAGCTGAGTACCTGGGCACCAGCAACACTGGGGTCAGTGTAATAACAGAGCTGAGTACCTGGGCACCAGCAACACTGGGGTCAGAGTAATAACAGTGCTGGGGACCTGGACACCATCAACACTGGGGTCAGTGTAATAACAGAGCTGGGGTCTTGGGCACCAGCAACACTGGGGTCAGAGTAATAACAGAGCTGAGTACCTGGGCATCATCAACACCAGGGACAGAGTAATAACTGTGCTGGGATCCTGGGCACCAGCAACATTGGGGTCAGAGAAATAACAGAGCTGAGTACCTGGGCACCATCAACACTGGGGTCAGAGTAATAACAGTGCTGGGTTCCTGGGCGCCATCATCACCGGGGTCAGAGTAATAACAGAGCTGCGTAGCTGGGCAACATCAACACTGGGGTCAGAGTAATAACAGTGCTGGGAACCTGGGCACCAGCGACACTGGGGTCAGACTAATAACAGTGCTGGGGTCCTGGGCACCAGCAACACTGGAGTCAGAGCAATAACAGAGCTGAGTACCTGGGCACTAGCAATGCTGGGGTCAGAGTAATAACAGTGCTGGGGACCTGGGCAACAGCAACACTGGGGTTAGAGTAATAACAGAGCTGAGTACCTGGGCACCATCAACACTGGGGTCAGAGTAATAACAGAGCTGAGTACCTGGACACCAGCAACACTGGGGTCAGAGTAATAACAGAGCTGAGTACCTGGGCACCATCAACACTGGGGTCAGAGTAATAACAGAGCTGAGTACCTGGGCACCAGCAACACCGGGGTCAGTGTAATAACAGAGCTGAGTACCTGGGCGCCATCAACACTGGGGTCAGATTAATATCAGAGCTGAGTACCTGGGCACCAGCAACACAGGGGTCAGTGTAATAACCGAGCTGGGTACCTGGGCACCGTCAACACTGGGGTCAGAGTAATATCAGAGCAGAGTACCTGGGCACCAGCAACACCGGGGACAGAGTAATAACTGTGCTGGGGACCTCGGCACAATCTACACCGGGGTCAGATTAATAACTGTGCTGGGATCCTGGGCACCAGCAACATTGGGGTCAGAGAAATAACAGAGCTGAGTACCTGGGCACCATCAACACTGGGGTCAGAGTAATAACAGAGCTGAGTACCTGGGCGCCAGCAACACTGGGGTCAGAGTAATAACACAGCTGAGTACCTGGGCGCCAGCAACACCGGGGTCAGAGTAATAACACAGCTGAGTACCTGGGCGCCAGCAACACTGGGGTCAGAGTAATAACACAGCTGAGTACCTGGGCGCCAGCAACACTGGGGTCAGAGTAATAACACAGCTGAGTACCTGGGCGCCAGCAACACTGGGGTCAGAGTAATAACAGAGCTGAGTACCTGGGCACCATCAACACTGGGGTCAGAGTAATAACAGAGCTGAGTACCTGGGCACCATCAACACTGGGGTCAGAGTAATAACAGAGCTGAGTACCTGGGCACCAGCAACACTGGGGTCAGTGTAATAACAGAGCTGAGTACCTGGGCACCAGCAACACTGGGGTCAGAGTAATAACAGTGCTGGGGACCTGGACACCATCAACACTGGGGTCAGTGTAATAACAGAGCTGGGGTCTTGGGCACCAGCAACACTGGGGTCAGAGTAATAACAGAGCTGAGTACCTGGGCATCATCAACACCAGGGACAGAGTAATAACTGTGCTGGGATCCTGGGCACCAGCAACATTGGGGTCAGAGAAATAACAGAGCTGAGTACCTGGGCACCATCAACACTGGGGTCAGAGTAATAACAGTGCTGGGTTCCTGGGCGCCATCATCACCGGGGTCAGAGTAATAACAGAGCTGCGTAGCTGGGCAACATCAACACTGGGGTCAGAGTAATAACAGTGCTGGGAACCTGGGCACCAGCGACACTGGGGTCAGACTAATAACAGTGCTGGGGTCCTGGGCACCAGCAACACTGGAGTCAGAGCAATAACAGAGCTGAGTACCTGGGCACTAGCAATGCTGGGGTCAGAGTAATAACAGTGCTGGGGACCTGGGCAACAGCAACACTGGGGTTAGAGTAATAACAGAGCTGAGTACCTGGGCACCATCAACACTGGGGTCAGAGTAATAACAGAGCTGAGTACCTGGACACCAGCAACACTGGGGTCAGAGTAATAACAGAGCTGAGTACCTGGGCACCATCAACACTGGGGTCAGAGTAATAACAGAGCTGAGTACCTGGGCACCAGCAACACCGGGGTCAGTGTAATAACAGAGCTGAGTACCTGGGCGCCATCAACACTGGGGTCAGATTAATATCAGAGCTGAGTACCTGGGCACCAGCAACACAGGGGTCAGTGTAATAACCGAGCTGGGTACCTGGGCACCGTCAACACTGGGGTCAGAGTAATATCAGAGCAGAGTACCTGGGCACCAGCAACACCGGGGACAGAGTAATAACTGTGCTGGGGACCTCGGCACAATCTACACCGGGGTCAGAGTAATAACTGTGCTGGGATCCTGGGCACCAGCAACATTGGGGTCAGAGAAATAACAGAGCTGAGTACCTGGGCACCATCAACACTGGGGTCAGAGAAATAACAGTGCTGGGTTCCTGGGCGCCATCATCACCGGGGTCAGAGTAATACCAGAGCTGCGTAGCTGGGCAACATCAACACTGGGGTCAGAGTAATAACAGTGCTGGGAACCTGGGCACCAGCAACACTGGGGTCAGACTAATAACAGTGCAGGGGTCCTGGGCACCAGCAACACTGGGGTCAGAGCAATAACAGAGCTGAGTACCTGGGCACCAGCAATGCTGGGGTCAGAGTAATAACAGTGCTGGGGACCTGGGCACCACGAACACTGGGGTCAGAGTAATAACAGAGCTGAGTACCTGGGCACCATCAACACTGGGGTCAGAGTAATAACACAGCTGAGTACCTGGGCGCCAGCAACACCGGGGTCAGAGTAATAACACAGCTGAGTACCTGGGCGCCAGCAACACTGGGGTCAGAGTAATAACACAGCTGAGTACCTGGGCGCCAGCACCACTGGGGTCAGAGTAATAACACAGCTGAGTACCTGGGCGCCAGCAACACCGGGGTCAGAGTAATAGCACAGCTGAGTACCTGGGCGCCAGCAACACTGGGGTCAGAGTAATAACAGAGCTGAGTACCTGGGCACCAGCAACACTGGGGTCAGAATAATAACAGTGCTGGGGAACTGGGCACCACGAACACTGGGGTCAGAGTAATAACACAGCTGAGTACCTGGGCGCCAGCAACACCGGGGTCAGAGTAATAACACAGCTGAGTACCTGGGCGCCAGCAACACTGGGGTCAGAGTAATAACACAGCTGAGTACCTGGGCGCCAGCAACACTGGGGTCAGAGTAATAACACAGCTGAGTACCTGGGCGCCAGCAACACCGGGGTCAGAGTAATAGCACAGCTGAGTACCTGGGCGCCAGCAACACTGGGGTCAGAGTAATAACAGAGCTGAGTACCTGGGCACCATCAACACTGGGGTCAGAGTAATAACAGAGCTGAGTACCTGGGCACCATCAACACTGGGGTCAGAGTAATAACAGAGCTGAGTACCTGGGCACCAGCAACACCGGGGTCAGTGTAATAACAGAGCTGAGTACCTGGGCACCAGCAACACTGGGGTCAGAGTAATAACAGTGCTGGGGACCTGGACACCATCAACACTGGGGTCAGTGTAATAACAGAGCTGGGGTCTTGGGCACCAGCAACACTGGGGTCAGAGTAATAACAGAGCTGAGTACCTGGGCATCATCAACACCAGGGACAGAGTAATAACTGTGCTGGGATCCTGGGCACCAGCAACATTGGGGTCAGAGAAATAACAGAGCTGAGTACCTGGGCACCATCAACACTGGGGTCAGAGTAATAACAGTGCTGGGTTCCTGGGCGCCATCATCACCGGGGTCAGAGTAATAACAGAGCTGCGTAGCTGGGCAACATCAACACTGGGGTCAGAGTAATAACAGTGCTGGGAACCTGGGCACCAGCGACACTGGGGTCAGACTAATAACAGTGCTGGGGTCCTGGGCACCAGCAACACTGGAGTCAGAGCAATAACAGAGCTGAGTACCTGGGCACTAGCAATGCTGGGGTCAGAGTAATAACAGTGCTGGGGACCTGGGCAACAGCAACACTGGGGTTAGAGTAATAACAGAGCTGAGTACCTGGGCACCATCAACACTGGGGTCAGAGTAATAACAGAGCTGAGTACCTGGACACCAGCAACACTGGGGTCAGAGTAATAACAGAGCTGAGTACCTGGGCACCATCAACACTGGGGTCAGAGTAATAACAGAGCTGAGTACCTGGGCACCAGCAACACCGGGGTCAGTGTAATAACAGAGCTGAGTACCTGGGCGCCATCAACACTGGGGTCAGATTAATATCAGAGCTGAGTACCTGGGCACCAGCAACACAGGGGTCAGTGTAATAACCGAGCTGGGTACCTGGGCACCGTCAACACTGGGGTCAGAGTAATATCAGAGCAGAGTACCTGGGCACCAGCAACACCGGGGACAGAGTAATAACTGTGCTGGGGACCTCGGCACAATCTACACCGGGGTCAGAGTAATAACTGTGCTGGGATCCTGGGCACCAGCAACATTGGGGTCAGAGAAATAACAGAGCTGAGTACCTGGGCACCATCAACACTGGGGTCAGAGAAATAACAGTGCTGGGTTCCTGGGCGCCATCATCACCGGGGTCAGAGTAATACCAGAGCTGCGTAGCTGGGCAACATCAACACTGGGGTCAGAGTAATAACAGTGCTGGGAACCTGGGCACCAGCAACACTGGGGTCAGACTAATAACAGTGCAGGGGTCCTGGGCACCAGCAACACTGGGGTCAGAGCAATAACAGAGCTGAGTACCTGGGCACCAGCAATGCTGGGGTCAGAGTAATAACAGTGCTGGGGACCTGGGCACCACGAACACTGGGGTCAGAGTAATAACAGAGCTGAGTACCTGGGCACCATCAACACTGGGGTCAGAGTAATAACAGAGCTGAGTACCTGGGCACCATCAACACTGGGGTCAGAGTAATAACAGAGCTGAGTACCTGGGCACCAGCAACACCGGGGTCAGTGTAATAACAGAGCTGAGAACCTGGGCGCCATCAACACTGGGGTCAGAGTAATATCAGAGCTGAGTACCTGGGCGCCATCAACACTGGGGTCAGAGTAATATCAGAGCTGAGTACCTGGGCACCAGCAACACTGGGGTCAGAATAATAACAGTGCTGGGGACCTGGGCACCACGAACACTGGGGTCAGAGTAATAACACAGCTGAGTACCTGGGCGCCAGCAACACCGGGGTCAGAGTAATAACACAGCTGAGTACCTGGGCGCCAGCAACACTGGGGTCAGAGTAATAACACAGCTGAGTACCTGGGCGCCAGCAACACTGGGGTCAGAGTAATAACACAGCTGAGTACCTGGGCGCCAGCAACACCGGGGTCAGAGTAATAGCACAGCTGAGTACCTGGGCGCCAGCAACACTGGGGTCAGAGTAATAACAGAGCTGAGTACCTGGGCACCAGCAACACTGGGGTCAGAATAATAACAGTGCTGGGGAACTGGGCACCACGAACACTGGGGTCAGAGTAATAACACAGCTGAGTACCTGGGCGCCAGCAACACCGGGGTCAGAGTAATAACACAGCTGAGTACCTGGGCGCCAGCAACACTGGGGTCAGAGTAATAACACAGCTGAGTACCTGGGCGCCAGCAACACTGGGGTCAGAGTAATAACACAGCTGAGTACCTGGGCGCCAGCAACACCGGGGTCAGAGTAATAGCACAGCTGAGTACCTGGGCGCCAGCAACACTGGGGTCAGAGTAATAACAGAGCTGAGTACCTGGGCACCATCAACACTGGGGTCAGAGTAATAACAGAGCTGAGTACCTGGGCACCATCAACACTGGGGTCAGAGTAATAACAGAGCTGAGTACCTGGGCACCAGCAACACCGGGGTCAGTGTAATAACAGAGCTGAGTACCTGGGCACCAGCAACACTGGGGTCAGAGTAATAACAGTGCTGGGGACCTGGACACCATCAACACTGGGGTCAGTGTAATAACAGAGCTGGGGTCTTGGGCACCAGCAACACTGGGGTCAGAGTAATAACAGAGCTGAGTACCTGGGCATCATCAACACCAGGGACAGAGTAATAACTGTGCTGGGATCCTGGGCACCAGCAACATTGGGGTCAGAGAAATAACAGAGCTGAGTACCTGGGCACCATCAACACTGGGGTCAGAGTAATAACAGTGCTGGGTTCCTGGGCGCCATCATCACCGGGGTCAGAGTAATAACAGAGCTGCGTAGCTGGGCAACATCAACACTGGGGTCAGAGTAATAACAGTGCTGGGAACCTGGGCACCAGCAACATTGGGGTCAGACTAATAACAGTGCTGGGGACCTGGGCAACAGCAACACTGGGGTTAGAGTAATAACAGAGCTGAGTACCTGGGCACCATCAACACTGGGGTCAGAGTAATAACAGAGCTGAGTACCTGGACACCATCAACACTGGGGTCAGAGTAATAACAGAGCTGAGTACCTGGGCACCATCAACACTGGGGTCAGAGTAATAACAGAGCTGAGTACCTGGGCACCAGCAACACCGGGGTCAGTGTAATAACAGAGCTGAGTACCTGGGCGCCATCAACACTGGGGTCAGATTAATATCAGAGCTGAGTACCTGGGCACCAGCAACACAGGGGTCAGTGTAATAACCGAGCTGAGTACCTGGGCACCGTCAACACTGGGGTCAGAGTAATATCAGAGCAGAGTACCTGGGCACCAGCAACACCGGGGACAGAGTAATAACTGTGCTGGGGACCTCGGCACAATCTACACCGGGGTCAGAGTAATAACTGTGCTGGGATCCTGGGCACCAGCAACATTGGGGTCAGAGAAATAACAGAGCTGAGTACCTGGGCACCATCAACACTGGGGTCAGAGAAATAACAGTGCTGGGTTCCTGGGCGCCTCATCACCGGGGTCAGAGTAATACCAGAGCTGCGTAGCTGGGCAACATCAACACTGGGGTCAGAGTAATAACAGTGCTGGGAACCTGGGCACCAGCAACACTGGGGTCAGACTAATAACAGTGCAGGGGTCCTGGGCACCAGCAACACTGGGGTCAGAGCAATAACAGAGCTGAGTACCTGGGCACCAGCAATGCTGGGGTCAGAGTAATAACAGTGCTGGGGACCTGGGCACCACGAACACTGGGGTCAGAGTAATAACAGAGCTGAGTACCTGGGCACCATCAACACTGGGGTCAGAGTAATAACAGAGCTGAGTACCTGGGCACCATCAACACTGGGGTCAGAGTAATAACAGAGCTAAGTACCTGGGCACCAGCAACACCGGGGTCAGTGTAATAACAGAGCTGAGTACCTGGGCGCCATCAACACTGGGGTCAGAGTAATATCAGAGCTGAGTACCTGGGCGCCATCAACACTGGGGTCAGAGTAATATCAGAGCTGAGTACCTGGGCACCAGCAACACTGGGGTCAGAATAATAACAGTGCTGGGGACCTGGGCACCACGAACACTGGGGTCAGAGTAATAACAGAGCTGAGTACCTGGGCACCATCAACACTGGGGTCAGAGTAATAACAGAGCTGAGTACCTGGGCACCAGCAACACCGGGGTCAGTGTAATAACAGAGCGGAGTACCTGGGCGCCATCAACACTGGAGTCAGAGTAATATCAGAGCTGAGTACCTGGGCGCCATCAACACTGGGGTCAGAGTAATATCAGAGCTGAGTACCTGGGCACCAGCAACACTGGGGTCAGAGTAATAACAGTGCTGGGGACCTGGACACCATCAACACTGGGGTCAGTGTAATAACAGAGCTGGGGTCTTGGGCACCAGCAACACTGGGGTCAGAGTAATAACAGAGCTGAGTACCTGGGCATCATCAACACCAGGGACAGAGTAATAACTGTGCTGGGATCCTGGGCACCAGCAACATTGGGGTCAGAGAAATAACAGAGCTGAGTACCTGGTCACCATCAACACTGGGGTCAGAGTAATAACAGTGCTGGCATCCTGGGCACCACCAACACTGGGGTCAGAGAAATAACAGTGCTGGGGTCCTGGGCACCAGCAACACTGGCGTCAGAGCAATAACAGAGCTGAGTACCTGGGCACCAGCAATGCTGGGGTCAGAGTAATAACAGTGCTGGGGACCTGGGCAACAGCAACACTGGGGTTAGAGTAATAACAGAGCTGAGTATCTGGGCACCATCAACACTGGGGTCAGAGTAATAACAGAGCTGAGTACCTGGGCACCATCAACACTGGGGTCAGAGAAATAACAGAGCTGAGTACCTGGGCACAATAACAGTGCTGGGGTCCTGGGCACCACCAACACTGGGGTCAGAGAAATAACAGTGCTGGGTTCCTGGGCGCCATCGTCACCGGGGTCAGAGTATTAACAGAGCTGAGTAGCTAGGCACCATCAACACTGGGGTCAGAGTAATAACAGAGCTGGGGACCTGGGCACCAGCAACACTTGGGTCAGACTAATAACAGTGCTGGGGCCCTGGGCACCAGCAACACTGGGGTCAGAGCAATAACAGAGCTGAGTACCTGGGCACCAGCAATGCTGGGGTCAGAGTAATAACAGTGCTGGGGACCTGGGCACCAGCAACACTGGGGTCAGAGTAATAACAGTGCTGGGGACCTGGGCACCAGCAACACTGGGGTCAGACTAATACCAGTGCTGGGGACCTGGGCACCAGCAACACTGAGGTCAGAGTAATAACAGAGCTGAGTACCTGGGCAGCATCAACATCGGGGTCAGAGTAATACCAGTGCTGGGGATCTGGGCACCAGCAACACTGGGGTCAGACAAATAACAGTACTAGGACCTGGGCACCAGTAACACTGGGGTCAGAGTAATAACATTGCTGGGGACCTGGACACCATCAACACTGGGGTCAGTGTAATAACAGAGCTGGGGTCTTGGGCACCAGCAACACTGGGGTCAGAGTAATAACAGAGCTGAGTACCTGGGCTTTATCAACACCAGGGACAGAGTAATAACTGTGCTGGGGACTTCGGCACAATCAAAACCGGGGTCAGAGTAATAACTGTGCTGCGGATCTGGGCTCCATCAACACTGGGGTCAGAGTAATAACAGTGCTGGGTTCCTGGGTGCATCATCACCGGGGTCAGAGTATTAACAGAGCTGAGTAGCTAGGCACCATCAACACTGGGGTCAGAGTAATAACAGAGCTGGGGACCTGGGCACCAGCAACACTTGGGTCAGACTAATAACAGTGCTGGGGCTCTGGGCACCAGCAACACTGGGGTCAGAGCAATAACAGAGCTGGGTACCTGAGCACCAGCAACACCGGGGTCAGTGTAATAACAGAGCTGAGTACCTGGGCGCCATCAACACTGGGGTCAGAGTAATATCAGAGCTGAGTACTTGGGCACCAGCAACACCGGGGTCAGTGTAATAACCGAGCTGAGTACCTGGGCACCGTCAACACTGGGGTCAGAGTAATATCAGAGCAGAGTACCTGGGACCAGCAACACCGGGGTCAGAGTAATAACAGAGCTGAGTACCTGGGCGCCATCAACACTGGTGTCAGAGTAATAACAGAGTTGAGTACCTGGGCACCGTCAACACTGGGGTCAGAGTAATATCAGAGCAGAGTACCTGGGCACCATCAACACGGGGGTCAGAGCAATAACTGTGCTGGGGATCTGGGCACAATCAACACTGGGGTCAGAGGAATAACAGTGCTGGGGTCCAGCATGATCATCACCGGGGTCAGAGTAATTTCAGAGCAGAGTACCTGGGCACCATCAACACGGGGGTCAGAGTAATAACTGTGCTGGGGACCTGGGTACTATCAACACTGGGGTCAGAGCAATAACTGTGCTGGGGATCTGGGCACAATCAACACTGGGGTCAGAGTAATAACAGTGCTGGGGTCCAGCACGATCATCACCGGGGTCAGAGTAATAACAGAGCTGAGTAGCTGGGCACCATCAACACTGGGGTCAGAGTAATAACAGTGCTGGGGACCTGGGCAGCATCAACACCGGCGTCAGAGTAATACCAGTGCTGGGGATCTGGGCACCAGCAACACTGGGGTCAGACAAATAACAGTGCTAGGACCTGGGCACCAGCAACACTGGGGTCAGAGCAATAACAGAGCTGGGGACCTGGGCACCAGCAATGCTGGGGTCAGAGTAATAACAGTGCTGGGGACCTGGACACCATCAACACTGGGGTCAGTGTAATAACAGAGCTGGGGTCTTGGGCACCAGCAACACTGGGGTCAGAGTAATGACAGAGCTAAGTACCTGGGCACCATTAACACCAGGGACAGAGTAATAACTGTGCTGGGGACCTCAGCACAATAAACACTGGGGTCAGAGTAATAACTGTGCTGGGATCCTGGGCACCAGCAACACTGGGGTCAGAGAAATAACAGAGCTGAGTACCTGGGCACAATAACAGTGCTGGGGTCCTGGGCACCACCAACACTGGGGTCAGAGAAATAACAGTGCTGAGTTCCTGGGCGCCATCGTCACCGGGGTCAGAGTATTAACAGAGCTGAGTAGCTAGGCACCATCAACACTGGGGTCAGAGTAATAACAGAGCTGGGGACCTGGGCACCAGCAACACTTGGGTCAGACTAATAACAGTGCTGGGGCCCTGGGCACCAGCAACACTGGGGTCAGAGCAATAACAGAGCTGAGTACCTGGGCACCAGCAATGCTGGGGTCAGAGTAATAACAGTGCTGGGGACCTGGGCACCAGCAACACTGGGGACAGAGTAATAACAGTGCTGGGGACCTGGGCACCAGCAACACTGGGGTCAGACTAATACCAGTGCTGGGGACCTGGGCACCAGCAACACTGAGGTCAGAGTAATAACAGAGCTGAGTACCTGGGCAGCATCAACACCGGGGTCAGAGTAATACCAGTGCTGGGGATCTGGGCACCAGCAACACTGGGGTCAGACAAATAACAGTACTAGGACCTGGGCACCAGTAACACTGGGGTCAGAGTAATAACATTGCTGGGGACCTGGACACCATCAACACTGGGGTCAGTGTAATAACAGAGCTGGGGTCTTGGGCACCAGCAACACTGGGGTCAGAGTAATAACAGAGCTGAGTACCTGGGCTTTATCAACACCAGGGACAGAGTAATAACTGTGCTGGGGACTTCGGCACAATCAAAACCGGGGTCAGAGTAATAACTGTGCTGCGGATCTGGGCTCCATCAACACTGGGGTCAGAGTAATAACAGTGCTGGGTTCCTGGGTGCATCATCACCGGGGTCAGAGTATTAACAGAGCTGAGTAGCTAGGCACCATCAACACTGGGGTCAGAGTAATAACAGAGCTGGGGACCTGGGCACCAGCAACACTTGGGTCAGACTAATAACAGTGCTGGGGCCCTGGGCACCAGCAACACTGGGGTCAGAGCAATAACAGAGCTGGGGACCTGGGCACCAGCAATGCTGGGGTCAGATTAATAACAGTGCTGGGGACCTGGGCACCAGCAACACTGGGGTCAGAGCAATAACAGAGCTGAGTACCTGGGCACCAACAATGCTGGGGTCAGAGTAATAACAGTGCTGGGGACCTGGGCACCAGCAACACTGGGGTTAGAGTAATAACAGAGCTGAGTACCTGGGTATATCAACACTGGGGTCAGAGTAATAACCGAGCTGAGTAACTGGGCACCATCAACACTGGGGTCAGAGTAATAACCAAGCTGAGTAACTGGGCACCATCAACACTGGGGTCAGAGTAATATCAGAGCGGAGTACCTGGGCACCAGCAACACTGGGGTCACAGTAATAACAGAGCTGAGTACCTGGGCAGCATCAACACCTGGGTCAGAGTAATAACTGTGCTGGGGACCTGGGCACCATCAACGCAGGGGTCAGAGTAATAACAGTGCTGGGATCCTGGGAACAAGCAACACTGGGGTCAGAGTAATAACAGAGCTGGGGACCTGGGCACCATCAACGCAGGGGTCAGAGAAATAACAGAGCTGACTACCTGGGCACCATCATCTCCGGGGTCAGAGTAATAACAGAGCTGAGTAGCTGGGCTCCATCAACACTGGGGTCAGAGTAATAACAGTGCTGGGGACCTGGGCACCAGCAACACTGGGGTCAGACTAATAGCAATGCTGGGGTCCTGGGCACCAGCAACACTGGGGTCAGAGTAATAACAGAGCTGAGTACCTGGGCTTCATCAACACCAGGGACAGAGTAATAACTGTGCTGGGGACCTCAGCACAATCAACACCGGGGTCAGAGTAATAACTGTGCTGGGGACCTGGGCACCATCAACACTGGGGTCAGAGTAATAACAGAGCTGAATACCTGGGCACCAGCAACACCGGGGTCAGCGTAATAACAGAGCTGAGTACCTGGGCACCATCAACACTGGGGTCAGAGTAATATCAGAGCTGAGTACCTGGGCACCAGCAACACCGGGGTCAGTGTAATAACAGAGCTGGGTACCTGGGCACCATCAACACCTGGGTCAGAGTAATAACTGTGCTGGGGATCTGGGCAATATCAACACTGAGGTCAGAGAAATAACAGAGCTGAGTACCTGGGCACCATCATCACCGGGGTCAGAGTAATAACAGAGCTGAGTAGCTGGGCACCATCAACACTGGGGTCAGAGTAATAACAGTGCTGGGGACCTGGGCACCAGCAACACTGGGGTCAGACTAATAGCAGTGCTGGGGACCTGGGCACCAGCAACACTGGGGTCAGACTAATAGCAGTGCTGGGGTCCTGGGCACCAGCAACACTGGGGTCAGAGTAATAACAGAGCGGAGTACCTGGGCAGCATCAACACCGGGGTCAGAGAAATAACAGTGCTGGGATCTGGGCACCAGCAACACTGGGGTCAGAATAATAACTGTACTGGGGACCTGAACACCATCAACACTGGGGTCAGACTAATAACAGTGCTGGGTCTTGGGCACCAGCAACACTGGGGTCAGACTAATAACAGTGCTGGGGTCATGGGCACCAGTAACACTGGGGTCAGACAAATAACAGTGCTGGGGTCATGGGCACCAGCAACACCGGGGTCAGAATAATAAGAGAGCAGAGTACCTGGGCACCATCAACACCGGGGTCAGAGTAATAACAGAGCTGAGTACCTGGGCGCCATCAACACTGGGGTCAGAGTAATAACAGAGCTGAGTACCTGGGCACCAGCAACACTGGGGTC
This sequence comes from Chiloscyllium plagiosum, assembly GCF_037043375.1. NCBI lineage: Eukaryota > Metazoa > Chordata > Chondrichthyes > Orectolobiformes > Hemiscylliidae > Chiloscyllium > Chiloscyllium plagiosum. The sequence continues at coordinate 21,269,328 of NW_028270171.1, read as the reverse complement.
AGACTAATAACAGTGCTGGGACCTGGGCACCAGCAACACTGGGGTCAGACTAATAACAGAGCTGGGGTCATGGGCACCAGCAACACCGGGGTCAGAATAATAAGACAGCAGAGTACCTGGGCACCATCAACTCCGGGGTCAGAGTAATAACTGTGCTGGGGACCTGGGCACAATCAACACTGGGGTCAGAGTAATAACTGTGCTAGGGACCTGGGCACCATCAACACTGGGGTCAGAGTAATAACAGAGCTGGGGTCCTGGACACCATCAACACTGGGGTCAGAGTAATAACTGAGCTGAGTACCTGCGCACCATCAACACTGGATTCAGAGTAATAACAGAGCTGGGACCTGGCCACTATCAACACCGGGGTCAGAGTAATAACAGAACTGAGTACCTGGGCACCACCAACACTGGGGTCAGACTAATAGCAGTGCTGGGGTCCTGGGCACCATCAACACTGGGGTCAGAGTAATAACAGAGCTGGGGTTCCTGGGCACCATCAACACTGGGGTCAGAGTAATAACTGAGCTGAGTACCTGCGCACCATCAACACTGGATTCAGAGTAATAACAGAGCTGGGACCTGGCCACTATCAACACCGGGGTCAGAGTAATAACAGAACTGAGTACCTGGGCACCACCAACACTGGGGTCAGAGTAATAACAGAGCTGGGGTCCTGGGCATCATGAACACTGGAGTCAGAGTAATAACAGAGCTTGGGACCTGGGCACTATCAACACCGGGGTCAGAGTAATAACAGAGCGGAGTACCTGGGCACTACCAACACTGGGGTCAGAGTAATAACAGAGCTGGTGTCCTGGGCACCATGAACACTGGGGTCAGAGTAATAACTGTGCAGGGGACCTGGGCACCACCAACACTGGGGTCAGCGTAATAACAGAGCTGGGGTTCTGGGCACTACCAACACTGGGGTCAGAGTAATAAAAGTGCTGGGGTCATGGGCACCACGAACACTGGGGTCAGAGTAATAACTGTGCAGGGTACCTGAGCACCACCAACACTGAGGTCAGAGTAATAACAGAGCATGGGTCTTGGGCACCACCAACACCGGGGTCAGAGTAATAACAAAGCTGGGGACCTGGGCACCAGCAACACTGGGGTCAGACTAATAGCAGTGCTGGGGTCCTGGGCACCAACAACACTGGGGTCAGAGTAATAACAGAGCTGAGTACCTGGGCAGCATCAACACCGGGGTCAGAGTAATAACTGTGCTGGGGACCTGGGCACCAGCAACACTGGGGTCAGAGTAATAACTGTGCTAGGGACCTGGGCACCATCAACACTGGGGTCAGAGTAATAACAGAGCTGGGGTTCCTGGGCACCATCAACACTGGGGTCAGAGTAATAACTGAGCTGAGTACCTGCGCACCATCAACACTGGATTCAGAGTAATAACAGAGCTGGGACCTGGCCACTATCAACACCGGGGTCAGAGTAATAACAGAACTGAGTACCTGGGCACCACCAACACTGGGGTCAGACTAATAGCAGTGCTGGGGTCCTGGGCACCATCAACACTGGATTCAGAGTAATAACAGAGCTGGGACCTGGCCACTATCAACACCGGGGTCAGAGTAATAACAGAACTGAGTACCTGGGCACCACCAACACTGGGGTCAGAGTAATAACAGAGCTGGGGTCCTGGGCACCATGAACACTGGGGTCAGAGTAATAACAGAGCTGGGGACCTGGGCACTATCAACACCGGGGTCAGAGTAATAACAGAGCTGGTGTCCTGGGCACCATGAACACTGGGGTCAGAGTAATAACTGTGCAGGGGACCTGGGCACTATCAACACTGGGGTCAGAGTAATAACAGAGCTGGGGTTCCTGGGCACCATCAACACTGGGGTCAGAGTAATAACTGAGCTGAGTACCTGCGCACCATCAACACTGGATTCAGAGTAATAACAGAGCTGGGACCTGGCCACTATCAACACCGGGGTCAGAGTAATAACAGAACTGAGTACCTGGGCACCACCAACACTGGGGTCAGACTAATAGCAGTGCTGGGGTCCTGGGCACCATCAACACTGGATTCAGAGTAATAACAGAGCTGGGACCTGGCCACTATCAACACCGGGGTCAGAGTAATAACAGAACTGAGTACCTGGGCACCACCAACACTGGGGTCAGAGTAATAACAGAGCTGGGGTCCTGGGCACCATGAACACTGGGGTCAGAGTAATAACAGAGCTGGGGACCTGGGCACTATCAACACCGGGGTCAGAGTAATAACAGAGCGGAGTACCTGGGCACTACCAACACTGGGGTCAGAGTAATAACAGAGCTGGTGTCCTGGGCACCATGAACACTGGGGTCAGAGTAATAACTGTGCAGGGAACCTGGGCACCACCAACACTGGGGTCAGCGTAATAACAGAGCTGGGGTCCTGGGCACTACCAACACTGGGGTCAGAGTAATAAAAGTGCTGGGGTCCTGGGCACCACGAACACTGGGGTCAGAGTAATAACTGTGCAGGGGACCTGGGCACCACCAACACCGGGGTCAGAGTAATAACAGAGCTGGGGTCCTGGGCACCAACAACACTGGGGTCAGAGTAATAACAGAGCTGAGTACCTGGGCAGCATCAACACCCGGGTCAGAGTAATACCAGTGCTGGGCACCTGGGCACCAGCAACACTGGGGTCAGAGTAATAACAGTGCTGGGGACCTGGACACCATCAACACTGGGGTCAGTGTAATAACAGAGCTGGGGTCTTGGGCACCAGCAACACTGGGGTCAGACTAATAGCAGTGCTGGGGTCCTGGGCACCAGCAACACCTGGGTCAGAATAATAAGAGAGCAGAGTACCTGGGCACAATCAACACCGGGGTCAGAGTAATAACTGTGCTGGGGACCTGGGCACCATCAACACTGGGGTCAGAGTAATAACAGAGCTTGGGTCCTGGGCACCATCAACACTGGGGTTAGAGTAATAACAGAGCTGAGACTCCGACTCCGGTTACTCAACGCTCTGACCAATGAGGGTGGGTGTGAGTGAAGTCCCTTTCGGTCATGGCTGACCATGGGTTGCTACATCCTGCCAATGAAGGAAGGCGTGCCAAATGCCTTCTTCACCCACCCTGTATCTTGGTGACACCACTTTTTGAGGAACTATGTACCTGCACCTCTAGGTCTCTCTGAAAAAAATCAAATAGAATCGCTCTTCTTTTCAATCATTTAATTTGCAATGAACAAGGAAGGAAAAACGAGAGGCTCCTTCGGAACGAAAAGTTATGCAATGAACACGTAACACTCAACATCAAACAATGTCCAAAGTCAACAAAGGGTCATATATCCTCCCATTCAAAACCTTTGAAAGATTAACACTCAAACAATGAAGTGATTGTGAAAGGTGATACCCTGATTAAAGTTCATCCAGGAATGGTGTGCTGGCGAGTCTGCCACAGACTGCCATCGACTTGGTTCCTGAAGCAAACTTCTCAGCCGCCTGTAAACACAGAACAAGGAAAGGTAGGGCCTGGATTTACAAAGCCCTTCATCAGAGATCCCCGGGTCAGGCAGCTCCAGATCACGGAGAAACCCACACACTCCCTTAGGGTCTCAGGTCACCTCGATTATCTCTGCAGCTGACAGCCTCTGCTCCTGAAGCACGGCCAATACTGGTTTTTGCTGAACTTACAAGTTTTTCGCAGGAAGCTGCCACAAACAGCACTCTGATATCAACCAAACGAACCATCAGTTTGTTGGTCGACTGGGGGGAGAAATGTTGCCCAGGACAATAGTGATTGTTGCTTTTTATTTCTTACAAATAGCGCCAGGGGATCGTTTAAACCTGCTCTACAGTCAGATGAGGCTTCAGCTTAATGTTCCATTAAAAGGATGACATCTTAGCGAGTTTTGAGAAGATTAGCTCAGGTTGAGGTTCTGGATGTAGGTTTGCTCACTGAGTTGGAAGGTTTGTTTCCAGAATGTTTCGTCACCGTACTTGGTAGCATCTTCAGTGAGCCTCCCAAGGAAACACTGGTAGTATGGCCCATGTTTTATTTAAGTGTTTAGGTTTCCTTAGGTTGGTGACATCATTTCTTGTGGGTGATGTCATTTCCTTTTTATTTCGGGGTGGTAAATGGGATTCAACTCAATGTGTTTGTTGTTCGAGTTCCCGTAGGAATGCCATGCTTCTATCAACAAACACATTGACTTGGATCCCACTTACCACCCCCTGAGAAAAAGAACAGGAAATTACATCACCACAGGAAATGATGCCACCACAAGAAATGATGTCACCAACCCAAGGAATCCTAAACACCTAAATAAAAAGCGGGCTACACCGCCTGTGCTTCATCCGGAGGCTCACTGATGATGTTCCCTAGTATGGTGACGAAATGTCTGAAATCAAACCTTCCAGCTCAGCGAGCAAATCTACATCCAGGATTACATCTACTCACTGAAACATGGAATAGAATCCCTAAATACAGAAAGAGGCCGTTCTGCCCATTGAGTCTGCACTGACCCACCCCAGAGTATCCCACTCAGACCAAGCCCTCAACCCTATCTCCATAGCCCCAGATTTCCTCTGGCTAATCCACCTCGCCTGCACATCTCTGGGGCAATTTCCCACGGTCAATCCACCTCGCCTGCACATCTCTGGGGCAATTTCCCACAGTCAATCCACTTGACCTGTACATCTTTCGGCTGTGAGAAGAAACTGGAGCATCTGGAGGAAACTCACGCAGACAGAGTGAGGACATGCAAACTTCCCACAGATGCCAGCTGAGGCTGGAATTGAACCCGGCTCCCTGGCCCTGTGAGGCAGCAGTGCTAACACTGAGCCACCATGCCGCCCAGTCTACATTAACATCGGCATCATTGACATTTTGTACACAGATCCCTGGGGAGTAACTTGAACTCATAAGCTCTGGGAGGAAGTGAGGACTGCAGATGCTGGAGATCAGAATCGAGATCAGTGTGGCGCTGGAAAAGCACAGCAAGGTCAGGCAGCATCTGAGGAGCAGGAGAATTGATGTTTTGGGCAGGAGCCCCTCGATGAAGGGTTTGTGCTCAAAATGTCGACTCTCCTGCTCCTCGGATGCTGACTGACCTACCGTGCTTTTCCAGCCCCACACTTTTGACTCATAAGCATCTGGGTCAAGGGTTGAACACGGCAGCCACTGAGCCACAACAAACCTTGTGAGTCTCTGGTCAATGACGCAAACTCAGTCTGGAAACTAATGCTGTGAAAGATCCCCTTGGCTTCTCCCCAAATTAGTTCACATGATGATGACAACAACTGACATCTTGTTTTTTAGATCAGATTCCCTACAGTGTGGAAACAGGCCCTTTGGCCCAACAAGTCCACACTGACCCTCCGAAGAGTAACCCACCCAGACCCATTTCCCTTTGACTAAGGTACCTAACACAATGGGTCAATTTAGCGTGGCCAATTCACCTGACCTGCACATCTTTGGACTGTGGGAGGAAACTGGAGCCACCCGGAGGAAACCGACGCAGATACGGGGAGAACGTGCAAACTCCACACAGACAGTCACCCGAGGCTGCAATCGAACCCGGGTGCCTGGTGCTGTGAGGCTGTAATGCTAACCACTGAGCCACTGTGCCATCCCAGATTTGCCTCATGGTCCATGAGAAACACTCAAAAGGCCTACACTAATGTCCCTGTCACAGTCTGCACTCACCTTTACCACATCCTTTTTACTAATCTCTTTGATCTGGTCGACAGCAGATATAGGTGAGATATAAGTCCCAGTTGTGAGAATCTGTAACCCCATCTCCTCCAGTAAGGTGTCAAGTGTTTCCAATGCCATCAGATTGCGAGCAATCAACTGATTCCTGTGCAATGAGGGAGAAGGAAAAACAACAGATGGGAAATGTCATTCCCGCATTTCCAGAAGCAGAACCATTCACAATACAACCATCAATGACTTGGATGAGGGGATCAGAAGCAATATTTTCAAGGCTGCTCATGACACAAAGCTAGGTGGGTTATGAGAAGGAAGCAAGGAGACTCCGGGGTGAAAGCAGAACCGGTCTGTTTCTGATTTCCAGCACCCACAGTTCTTCGGTTTTTAGTTTTGTTTCGACTTCAGGGAGATCTGGTCAAATTGAGCAAACACTTGCGGGACAGCATGGCTAAATGTGAAAATCGAATGAGCAGCATCTTCATTAATTGGCGATCTATTGGGAAGGGTCGATGTACAAGAGGGCGTCGTGTCCTTGTACACCAATCAATGACAGTAGACAGGGAGGTGCAGCAAGCAATGAGGAAGGCAATTGGTTTATTCACCTCCATTACAGTAGAGTTTGAGTTAATAGGGAGGTATGTCTTGCTGCAGTTATTCAGGGCTTTGGTGAAATGGTATTGGGTACAGTTTTGGCTCTCTCCCTCAGACAGAATACAGTTACCACAGAGGGAATGCAGTGGAGGGTCACTCGGCTGATACTGGGGATGCCCCACGAGGAGAGATTGGTTCGACTGGGCCTGTATTTACTAGAGCTTTGAAGGACGAGAGGGACTCTGATTGAAACGTATAAAATCTTAAGAGGGCCGGGCAGACTTGATGCAGGGAAGAGGCGTCCCCTAGTTGAGGGGAGTCTAGAACCAGGGGACCCCATCTCAGGATGTGGGGTTGGCCATTGAGGACTGAGATCAGGGAACAGTTCTTCATCCTGAAGGTGGTCAGCCTCACACAGGAGGCCAGGTCACTGAACATATTCAGGGAAAGTGGTGTGTATGGAACAGGGCAGCACGGTGGCTCAGTGGTTAACACTGCTGCCTCACAGCATCGGGGGCCCGGTTCAATCCCAGCCTCAGGCGACTGTCTGTGTGGAGCTTGCACATTCTCCCCATGTCTGCGTGGGTTTCCTCCAGGTGCTCCGGTTTCCTCTCACAGTCTAAAGATGTGCAGATTAGGGTGAATTGGCCATGCTAAATTGCCCGTAGTGTTAGGTGCATTAGTCAGGGGGAAATGGGTCTGAATGGGTTACTCTTCAGAGGGTCGGTGTGGACTTGTTGGGCCGAAGGGCCTGTTTCCACACTGTAGGGAATCTAATCTGATCAAGCTGCCAGAGGAGGTGGTGGGGTCGGGTACAATTATGACATTTAAAATCATCTGGATGGGAACTTGAATAGGAAGGGATATGCCAGCAAATGGGACTAGGCCAGATTGGGAATCTGGTTAGCTGGGACACGGTGGACCAAAGAATCTGTTTCTGTGCTGTATGACTCAAAAGAGATTAAACATTTTCTGGATATTAAAGGCTTCAAGAGGTAAGGGTGGCAAGTAGGAATATTGAGGTAGAGGATCAGCCATGCTCCTATTAAACGAGAGGAGCACGTTCCAAGGGCTGATTGGTCTATGCCTCCTCTTAGTCTCCATGTAAACATTCCCTTGAGTTTCGAAAGGGTGCTGCAAACTGTGGCATCGAACCTTGCCTCAGACCCAGAGATCGGGTGTGGCGATTTAGTCAGGGTATCAGGGTGGACCCCCCAAGGATTGAGGATAGCTTGCTTCCACTCCAAAGCAGTGGCCTCTGAGATGACAACAAACTCTGCCCCCTGTCAGGCAAGTTGGTATTACAGGAGAGGGGTAGCTGGCGGGTTTGGACGTTTGCAGGATCCCTCCAAAGACCTCTCTCTGCACGGTGAAGCCTCTCAATGGGGTTGATGCCTTCCGGAAAGAGCTTTATCCATCTCGTTCAGTCACGAGCCAGGGCCTCCTATCAGTCGATGACCTCTTCAGGGAAGCTGGGCGCAAATCGCTGAGTTTCTTTTTTATTCATTTATTGGAGGTGGGCATCACCTGCTGGGCCAGTATTTATAGCTCGCCAGTTCCCTTTGAAGAAAGTGGTGGTGAGCTGCCTTCCTGAACTGTTGCTAATTTTGGGAATTCCAGGATTTTGACCCAGTGGCACTGAAGGAGCGGTGAAGTATTTCCTGGTTCAGGATGGTGAGGAGGGGAACTTGCAGGGGGTGGTATTCCCATGTACCTGCTGCCCTTGTCGTTCTCGATGGAAGTGGTCGTGGGTTTTGGAAGGTGCTGTCGAAGGACCTTCTGTGAATTTCTGCAGCGCATCTTGTAGAGAGGTACCCACTGCTGCGACTGAGCTGGGATTAGACGCTTGTGGGTGCGCTGCCAATCGAGCGGGGGCTGCTTTGTCCTGGGTGGTGTCGAGCTCCTTGAGTGTTGTTGGGGCTGCCCCCATCCAGGCCAGTGGGGAGAGTGTTCAGTCACACTCCTGACCCGTGCCTTGTGGACGGTGGGCAGGATTTGGGGAGTCAGGAGGTGACTCTGATCTGAACTTGTAGCCACCATGTTTATGTGACGCCAGTCCAGTTGAGTTTCTGGGACAAAGTGAGGACTGCAGATGCTGGAGATCAGAGTCGAGAGTGTGGTGCTGGGAAAGCACAGCAGGTCAGGCAGCATCCGAGGAGCAGGAGAATCAACGTTTCGGGCATAAGCCCTTCATCAAGAAGGTGGTGAAGGGCTTCCTGATGAAGGGCTTATGCCTGAAACTTCGATTCTCCTGCTCCTCGGATGCTGCCTGACCTGCTGTGCTTTCCCAGCACCACACTCTCGACAGTTGAGTTTCTGGTCAATGGTAACCCACAGGATGCTGATATTGGAGGATTCAGTGATGGTTACACAACTGTATGACCATTATCTGTCTGGGAATCTCCTGCTGTGACTGAGGTCATAGTCGTGACGTTGCTTTGGGAAATCTGATGTCAGGCAGATGATCAACATGTACCCCACCCCGTGGAGATGGTTTCCCGTGATTAGCAGCTTAGTGTGAGAGAGGCGAGGGCGTGAGCAAGCAGGATTAGAGAGGACGCTGTTCCAAAACCAACTGTCTTCTCACTGCAATGGTGGAGGTCCCACGAGTGATACGTCTTCAGCGCTCCAAGGTCATTGTGATACCAAAGTAATAGCCTCATTAAGTTATGACAGAACGAGGTAGAGTGGGGGCAGGGCGGTGAAAAGACTCCACATTAACAGACAAAGGGATATTTGAGGCCGCAGATTTTGAGTTTTGCTGCAAAAGACAAATGCAAACCCTTTTTTAGGGGGTTTTTTCTCCTCGTGTCTCTTCGGGACAGAAACGAGAGAGTTGGGGGAGCGGTAGATTATGCTGCGTGAGGTGAAGGGGTTACTGATTGGTTCGTGAGCTGACTCTAGGCGTTGCCATGGAGACTGGAAATGATTGTTCACCCTACAACCCGACCCCCATTCCCCCAGACTCTCGTTGATTTTGAACATTTCCTGGACTTGTTCTTTGTGGTTTCAGAACACAGGTCTTGACCTTGGTCGTGGGTAAGTTGTTGGAGGGAATCCGGAGGGACAGGGTGTACATGTATGTGGAAAGGCAAGGACTGATTCGGGATAGTCAACATGGCTTTGTGCGTGGGAAATCATGTCTCACAAACTTGATTGAGTTTTATGAAGAAGTAACAAAGAGGATTGATGAGGGCAGAGCAGTAGATGTGATCTATATGGACTTCAGTAAGGCGTTCGACAAGGTTCCCCATGGGAGACTGATTAGCAACGTTAGATCTCATGGAATACAGGGAGAACTAGCCATTTGGATACAGAACTGGCTCAAAGGTAGAAGACAGAGGGTGGTGGTGGAGGGTTGTTTTTCAGACTGGAGGCCTGTGACCAGTGGAGTGCCACAAGGATCGGTACTGGGCCCTCTACTTTTTGTCATTTACATAAATGTTTTGGATGCGAGCATGAGAGGTACAGTTAGTAAGTTTGCAGTTGACACCAAAATTGGAGGTGGTGGACAACAGGATCTTGATCAGATGGGCCAATGGGCTGAGAAGTGGCAGATGGAGTTTAATTCAGATAAATGCAAGGTGCTGCATTTTGGGAAAGCAAATCTTAGCAGGACTTATACATTTAATGGTAAGGTCCTAGAGAGTGTTGCTGAGACCTAGGAGTGCAGGTTCATAGCTCCTTGAAAGTGGAGTCGCAGGTAGATAGGATAGTGAAGAAGGCGTTTGGTATGCTTTCCTTTATTGGTCAGAGTATTGAGTACAGGAGTTGGGAGGTCATGTTGCGGCTGTACAGGGCATTGGTTTGGCCACTGTTGGAATATCGCATGCAATTCTGGTCTCCTTCCTATCGGAAAGATGTTGTGAAACTTGAAAGGGTTCAGAAAAGATTTACAAGGATGTTGCCAGGGTTAGAAGATTTGAGCTATAGGGAGAGGCTGAACAGGTTGGGGCTGTTTTCCCTGGAGCGTCGGAGGCTGAGGGGTGACCTTATAGAGGTTTATAAAATTATGAGGGACATGGATAGGGTAAATAGGCAAAGTCTTTTCCCTGGAGTCGGGGAGTCCAGAACTAGAGGGCATTGGTTTAGGGTGAGAGGGGAAAGATATTAAAGGGACCTAAGGGGCAACCTTTTCACACAGAGGGTGATGCGTGTGGATTGAGCTGCCAGAGGATGTGGTGGAGGCTGGTACAATTGCAACATTTAAGAGGCATTTGGATGGGTATATGAATAGGAAGGGTTTGGTGGGATATGGGCCGGGTGCTGGCAGGTGGGACTAGGTTGGGTTGGGATATCTGGACGGGTTGGACCGAAGGGTCTGTTTCCACGCTGTACATCTCTATGACTCTACCAATCCACAGAGAGATTACACCACACCCACTCAGCTTTCTGTGAGGGGAGTTGTGGATCATGTTGTCAGGGGAACTGCAGGCGGGAAGGTGGAGTTGAGGTGACAGTTATGTCAGCCATAGTCTCATTGAATGGAGAGGAGTGTTCAAGGGGCTGAATAGCCTAATCCTGCTACTAAATTCTAGAGCAAACTCACTTTCCAGTCTTTACTACAAAACACGCTAATTTAGGCACGCCAAACACAACATCCTCTCTTCACATTGGAATCAGATACTGGATATAAGCAGGTACTGTACTTACTTTCCTCTCTCGATGTCTTCCTCACTTATCTTGCCATCAGCTACATGTTTGACGTGTGACACAGCGGCATTGATAACCTGCAACATCAAACTCATCAATCGGGGGAAACCTGCTTTTTTATTCAGCCGACAGGGAGATGCGTTCAATCCCAAACTGGGAATATTAGGCAGGAGCTAGAGTCAGAGAGGTACACAGCATGGACCGGGAGCTCCTGGCCCAGAGGTAAGGACACTGCCACTGAACTCCAGGACCATGCCCAGTCCGATTCTGACTGCAATTAGCAGTCACTCAGGCAAACATCCCACCAAGGGTCACTAGGCAGTCAGTGGGAATTGTCCCCACACCGCTTCCCCCCCTCCCCAAACCTCTGGAGTATTAGCTGAGGTTCCTCAATGACTCGTGCAGTGGCAATACCTCAATATTACCACACTCACCCCCCTGCCCCAGAACCTCCAATCAGTTGGGATTCTAACCCCCAAAATGCTGGTCAATTGAGTTCCCCATGAACTGCACAGTCTGTTAGGAGTCTCATCTGCATACCTAAGCTCTGGCCTGCCTACGTTGACAATTATTTACATCTCTAAATCGTGTGAAGACTCTACATGGCCATTCCTACTCCCTCCTGTCGTTGTATATCCACAGTCCTCAGGAACCGGCCTGTCTGTAGAGTCATAGAGATGTACAGCAGGAAACAGTCTCTTCGGTCCAACCCGTCCACATCGACCAGATATCCCAACCCAATCTAGTCCCACCTGCCAGCACCCGGCCCATATCCCTCCAAACCCTTCCTATTCATATACCCATCCAAATGCCTCTTAAATGTTGCAATTGTACCAGCCTCCAACATATCTTCTGGCAGCTCATTCCATACACGAACCACCCTCTGTGTGAAAAAGTTGCCCCTTCGGTCCCTTTTATATCTTTCCCCTCTCACCCTAAACCTATGCCCTCTAGTTCTGGACTCTCCCACCCCAGGGAAAAGACTTTGCCTATTTACCCTATCCATGCCCCTCATGATTTTATAAACCTCTATAAGGTCACCCCTCAGCCTCGACACTCCAGGGAAAACACCCCAGCCTGTCCAGCCTCTCCCTATAGCTCAAACTCTCCAACCCTGGCATTGTAATTCCCTTTTTTTCGCGTGTCCCTAATTCTCACTTCCCACTTCAGTGGAATATTTTCTGGGAGATACAGGCTCCAGCATGAAGTTCCCATCACCCCCTAAAACAAGGGAAGAGTGTATTCTGTGTGCGGCCTGCCCAATAAAACTCCTTCAATTCAATATCTATCAGGAGGAGGCCAGTCAGCTCCTCCTGGCTGCTCCACAATGTGGAGGTGCCGGTGTTGGACTGGGCTGGACAAGGTCAGAAGTCACACGATACCAGGTTATAGTCCAACAGGTTTATTTGCAATCACAAGCTTTCAGAACAAGCAGCGTTGGGACTATAACCTGGTGTCTTGTGACTTCTGACAATAAAATCACGGCTGACCTGATTGCGACCTCAAATCCACACTCCTGCACCCCCACGTTTAACAAGAATCTATCTACGTGCACCTTATGGGCATTCTGGACTCTGCTTGCAACACCTTTTCAGGCAGAGTTCTCGCAGTGTACTATTTTCATTGACTCTCTGTTTTAACCAGGTGACCCCTGGGTTTTAAACATTGGCCCCTGGATCTAGATTCTCCTCCAAGAGGGGACAGTCTCTCCACATTCATCCTGTCACGAGATTTTAGAATTTTATGTTTCAATGAATGCTGCCTCTTACATTTCTAAACAGACAAAAAAAACTGCAGATGCTGGAATCTGAGGTAGACAGGCAGGAGGCTGGAGGAACACAGCAAGCAAGGCGGCATCAGGAGGGACAGGCAGGAGGCTGGAGGAACACAGCAAGCCAGGCGGCATCAGGAGGGACAGGCAGGAGGCTGGAGGAACACAGCAAGGCAGGCAGCATCAGGAGGGACAGGCAGGAGGCTGGAGGAACACAGTAAGCCAGGCAGCATCAGGAGGGACAGGCAGGAGGCTGGAGGAACACAGCAAGGCAGGCAGCATCAGGAGGGACAGGCAGGAGGCTGGGGGAACACAGCAAGCCAGGCAGCATCAGGAGGGACAGGCAGGAGGCTGGAGGAACACAGCAAGCCAGGCAGCATCAGGAGGGACAGGCAGGAGGCTGGGGGAACACAGCAAGCCAGGCAGCATCAGGATGGACAGGCAGGAGGCTGGGAGAACACAGCAGGCCAGGCGGCATCAGGAGGGACAGGCAGGAGGCTGGGAGAACACAGCAAGCCAGGCGGCATCAGGAGGGACAGGCAGGAGGCTGGGAGAACACAGCAAGCCAGGCAGCATCAGGAGGGACAGGCAGGAGGCTGGAGGAACGCAGCAAGGCAGGCAGCATCAGGAGGGACAGGCAGGAGGCTGGAGGAACACAGCAAGGCAGGCAGCATCAGGAGGGACAGGCAGGAGGCTGGGGGAACACAGCAAGCCAGGCAGCATCAGGGGGTGGAGAACTGAAGAAGGGTTACACCAGAAACGTTGACTTCTCCACCTCCTGATGCTGCCTGGCTTGCTGTGTTCCCTCAGCCTCCTGCCTGTCCCTCCTGATGCTGCCTGCCTTGCTGTGTTCCCTCAGCCTCCTGCCTGTCCCTCCTGATGCTGCCTGGCTTGCTGTGCTCCTTCAGCCTCCTACCGGTCTACCTCTTACTGTTCTAAATGCAACCTGAAACTTGCATTCAGAAAAGATTTACAAGGATGTTGCCAGGGTTGGAGAGTTTGAGCTACAGGGAGAGGCTGAACAGGCTGGGGCTGTTTTCCCTGGAGCGTCGGAAGCTGAGGGGTGACCTTATAGAAGTTTATAAATAATATGAGGGGCATGGATAGGGTAAATCGACAAAGTCTTTTCCCTGGGGTGTGGGAGTCCAGAACTAGAGGGCATAGGTTTAGGGTGAGAGGGGAAAGATATATAAGAGACCTAAGGGGCAACTTTTTCACACAGAGGGTGGTACGTGCATGGAATGAGCTGCCAGATGAAGTGGTGGAGGCTGGTACAATTGTAACATTTAAGAGGCATTTGGATGGGTATATGAATAGGAAGGGTTTGGAGGGATATGGGCCGGGTGCTGGCAGGTGGGAATAGAATGGGTCGGGATATCTGGACGCATTGGACCGAAGGGTGTTTCCATGTTGTACATCTCTAGGACTCTTAAATACAAGCCTAACCTGTCCAACTGTTCCTCATAAGGTGAGCTGCCCATAAGCCTTCTCTACAATGCATTTATATTCTTCCATAAGTAAGGTAGCCGTGACTGTGCACATTATTTCAGAGGCAGCCTCACTGGTGCCCTGTATCGCTGAAACATAACCTCCCTTCATTTGTATTCAATTCCTCTCGTGAGAAATGGTAACTCTCTGTTTGCGTTTCTGATTACTTCCTGTATCTGCATGCTAAGGTTTTGCGATTTATGCACAAAGGTGTGTCAGAGCTCTCATTATTTAAATAATATTTTATATTTTTCCTGCCAAATTGGACAACTTCACATTTCCCCACATCTCTGCCCCCTCACTGAGAACCAATCTATTTGTCGCCTCTTCACAACTTAAGGTATGTGTACAAAATGCTGACTGGAAGCCCCAGTCCAGCTGATGCTGTAGGCCAGAGAAGATATCGCATTGATGCTGCAATATAGTGTGCTTTCTCCATGGTTCAGCCAGGCTACAAGAAGCTTTCTGTTTCACATCTGATACATTTTGTCCCAAATGTTTGAGCTTGAATTGGGCAGGTTTCTAATTGTTGCTTGGAAAAATGTTCCTTGTGTTTAAACCTTACTTCCTGACCTTAATTTATATTGTCTGCAAGTGTGGTAACTATACCTTCCGTCCCCTCATCTAACTTATTTACAGAAATTAGAATCATACAGTGCGGAGAGAGGCCATTCGACCCATCGGGTTTGCACCGGCCCTCCAAAGAACATCCCACCCAGACCCATGACCCCACCTTATCATCCTGCATTTCCCAACGGCCAATCCACCTGACCTGCACACCTTTGGACTGTGGGAGGAAACCCACGCAGACACAGGGAGAATGTGCCAACTCCACACAGACAGTCTCCCGAGGCTGGAATCGAACCCAGGGCCCTGGTGCTGTGAGGCAGCAGTGCTAACCACTGAGCCATCCAGTTATAAACTGTTGAGGTCTCAGCAATGATGCTTGTGGCACACCACTTATTGTGTCTGGTTGGCCTAAAAGACACCCATTTGTAGCTACTCTCTGTTTCCTGTTAGGTAATCCCTTATATGATGAGCTTTTATTCTCCACAATATCCTTTGATGTGGGCCCTTATCCAAGATACCCTGGACTAGAACATAGAACATAGAACAGTCCAGCACAGTACAGGCCCTTCAACCCTCGACATTGTGCTGGCCCTTTATCCTACTCCACGATCAGACTAACCTACATACCCTTCATTGTATTATCTTCCTTATGCCTGTCCAAGAGATAGGATGCTCTAAACCCTTTAAATTTGGGACATGAGTTTGCGGAATTCACAGCTGAACGAAGATTCACTGAGCTGTCTGGCTGACACAGACTCGGCGATATGCAAGGCTAGGGGCAGCTGTCTGGACCAGGGGTTTAGCTTGTAAATACACCACACGCACCTCAGCGAAAGACACTGAACACCAGCCTGCAGAGCAAGCAACTGAGACATTCTAGAGCTGACAAAATACAAAACCATTCAACGTTTAATCGCTTTGCTGGGACACAGAGAAACAGAAAATTCCACACCATTGTTAGCACATGCTAAACATGCTTGCCTCTGAATGTGAAGGCTTTACAGTTATCAGTAAAACTTTAACCTCCACACAAGAGAAACACTGGACATTTAAAACTATCGCTGACCAAGACCCTCGAGTCCTTCGAAAAGAATAAAACTCCCGGAAGCGACGGCTTACCGGTCGAGCTCTATTCCGCTCTGTGGGACTTGATTGGCCAGGACCTGCTGGAGGTGTATGTCAGTATGCTTCGGGCAGGTACCATGAGTGAATCCATGAGGAAAGGCATCATCACCCTCATCTACAAGCGGAAGGGGGAGAGGAAGGAACTCAGAAATTGGAGACCAATCTCACTGTTGAATGCAGATTACAAAATTCTGTCAAAGATAATCGCCAACCGGGTCAGGTCTGCTCTAGGGTCGGTGATTCACCCTGACCAAACCTGTGCTGTACCGGGCAGGAAGATCGCTGAGAGTCTCGCACTCCTCAGAGATACGATCGCCTACGTGCAGGACAGAGGGTTGGACACCTGCCTGATCAGCCTGGACCAGGAGAAAGCCTTTGACAGGATATCACACCCGTATATGAGAGATGTTCTCTCCAAAATGGGCTTCGGGGAGGGAATCGCTAATTGGATCAGACTGCTCTACACCAACATTGTCAGTGCAGTCTCAATCAATGGGTGGGCATCAGATAGCTTCCCAGTCAGATCTGGAGTCAGGCAGGGCTGCCCTCTCTCTCCTGCCTTGTTTGCGTGCGGCATAGAGCCATTTGCCGAGTCCATCAGGAAGGATGCGATCTTGAGAGGGGTGACTATTCCTGGCAGCGGGGGCCTGCAGGTTAAGGCCTCCCTGTACATGGATGACGTCACCGTTTTCTGCTCGGATCCGCTGTCCGTGCACAGACTGATGTGCATTTGTGACCAGTTCGAACGGGCCTCGGGGGCCAAGGTAAACCGAGGCAAGAGCGAGGCCATGCTCTTCGGGAACTGGGCCGGCCAATCCTCGATCCCCTTCACCATCAGGACCGACCACCTGAAGGTGCTGGGTATTTGGTTCGGAGGGGCTGGGGCGTGCGCCAAGTCTTGGGAGGAGCGTACCAGCAAAGTGAGGCAGAAACTGGGCAGATGGAAGCTACGGTCGCTCTCCATCGCGGGAAAAAACCTGGTCATCAGGTGTGAGGCACTGTCATTGCTGTTATACGTGGCACAGGTCTGGCCTATTCCCAGAACCTGTGCCGCTGCAGTCACCCGGGCCATCTTCCAGTTTATATGGAGGTCAAAGATGGACCGGGTCCGAAGGGACTCACTGTACAAAGATCTGGGCAACGAGGGAAAAAATACCCCCAATGCCACCCTCACCCTGATGGCCACCTTTGTGTGTGGCTGCATCAAGCTGTGCGTGGATCCCCGGTACGCAAACACCAAGTGTCACTACGTACTGAGGTTCTACCTGTCCCTGGTGTTGCGAAGGATGGGCCTGGCCTCGCTGCCGCGGAACGCTCCGAGTAGTTGGACCGTTCCGTATCACCTGTCCTTCGTGGAGAAGTTTATGAAGACAAACACCTTTGACCACAAGTCCATCAGGAAGTGGTCAGCACGTAGTGTCCTTGAGACCCTTCAGGAAAAGGAGAGGGCGGATCCTATCGAGCAGTTCCCTGTGCAGACTGTCAAAGCCATTTGGCAGAATGCCTCATCGCCAGAACTTTCCAACAAGCACCAAGACATGGCTTGGCTGGTGGTGAGAAGGGCTCTGCCTGTGAGATCCTTTATGCACGCCCGGACTCTCAGCCGCACCGCACGCTGCCCTCGAAGCGGCTGCGGGGGGACGAGACTGTCACACACCTCCTTCTGGAATGTGCCTACGCAGAGGAAGTCTGGAGAGGAATGCAGTGGTGTTTGTCGAGGTTCGTCCCGAGCAGCGCCATGACGCGGGACTCCGTGCTCTACTGTCTGTTCCCTGGGACGCACACCGAGACGAACATCAACTGTGCCTGGAGAATCATCAACTCGGTGAAGGACGCTCTCTGGGTGGTCCGAAACCTGTTGATCTTCCAGCTGAAGGAGTTGACCCCGACTGAGTGTTGTAGACTGGCACATTCCAAGGTCCAGGACTACGTGTTGAGGGACGCGCTGAAGCTTGGGGCAGCTGCCGCCAAGGCGCGGTGGGGAAAGACCACTGTGTAAAGTCTGCCTGCCTAACGAAGAACAGGGGGCCCATGCAGTCATTTGGGCCCTGCTGACACCTCAGCTAAAAATGTAATCGTACCGACCTGTAAATAGGAATGATTACTCTGTTTCGGTATGCAAACAAATGGAATGTTTACATATGTATGGCATGTCCAACTGTACAGACCATTAAAATATTTTATGAATAAAGTATATTTTGAAATAAAAAAAATTTAAAACTATCGCAAACCCATTCACTTTGATCGGAGAATCATTTACACCTCAACCAGTAATCAGGTGCCTTGTTCAGCCCAGAGACGAGGAGCTCAGTCATCAAATCCAGATTTGGCAGGAGCTATGGGGAACCGGCAGGTGGTATAACTGGGGAACCCCCGATCTCGAAGTGGGGGTCGGATTCAGCAAGAGGTTCGGCCAGAGTGTGGAGAATCAACCCCAGCCAGTCGCAGTGAGTCACAGACCGTAACCATCATGGTCTCAGGAAAAGGAAGAGGCAAAGAAAACGATAGTCTCGTCCACCAATCTCCACTTACCGATAAGAAGCGACCGGAGAGCTGAGAGACAGACTGGGGCAGTGCCAATGATTAGATTCCCTACATTGTGGGAACAGGCCCTACAGCCCAACAAGTCTACACCGACCCCCTGAAGAGTAACCCATCCAGACCCATTTCCCTCTGGCTAATGTACCTAACAGTACAGGCAATTTAGCACGGCCAATTCACCTGACCTGCACATCTTTGGACTGTGGGAAGAAACCGGGGCACCCAGAGGAAACCCACGCAGACACAGGGAGAATGTGCAAACTCCACACAGAGGCTGGAATCGAACCCTGGACCCTGGCACTGTGAGGCAGCAATGCTAACCACTGAGCCACCATGCCGTCCATACCATGATGTCCAGAACTGTCTGAGCCAACTGAAGTCACTTCAGGGGGGTCACTGAGACTCTCTGTCCCAGCTCAGTTAGATAGGATTGGAAGGGTAGGCTTTGGGGCTGATGGTACAGGGCACCCCCCTGAGGGAGGGAGGCAGGATAGGACCCCGGGATTAGCATTTTCTCTGTCTCTCTCTCCTTTTCCCTGACACCCAGTGATTAACAGCTCTCTGTAATTTTAAACTAGTCAGAGATGCAAGCGTTAACTGGATTGCTAGCGAGCTGTCAGATAAGTCTCACTTGGCTTGATCCGTAACATTGGGTTTCTTGAAATATTCATTTTCTTTTTCAGTTATTGTATATATTTTCAATTTTGGGAGATAGTGAGGACTGTAGATGCTGGAGAGTCAGAGTCGAAGAGTGTGGTGCAGGAAAAGCACAGCAGGTCAGGCAGCATCCGAGGAGCTGCAGAATCGACATTTCGGGCATAAGCCCTTCATCAGGATGCTGCCTGACCTGTTGTACTTTTCCAGCACCACACTCTTGACTCATCAGGACAGGACACAAGGATGTCAAAACATCAAAGGGAACAACAACTTACACTGCACGAGACACCTGTTTACTTTGCTTCTCATGCTTTATAAATTCATCAGTAGAGCAAAGTTTTGTTTGTTTTAATAAAATCAAGAGTTTGCTTTTCCCTTGAAGCATCTGCCTCCTATGTTTTCCACCACACCACACCTCACTACATACGCCCAGGGTCTGGACCAGGGAGCTGGTGTACCAAAAAAGCACCCAGCACTCCCTACTCTTACCAAACGTTTTCTGGAACTTCAAACACACAACATCCACCGATAGACCCTTCATCCACAGCATGAATTAGCTCCTGTAGGAACTCCAGTAGATTGGTCAGACATGATTTCTCTGTCTGAAAAACCATATCGACTCTGCCTGATTACCTTAAGCTGAGCCAAGTGCCCTGTTAAAATTTTTAATAACTCGATGGTGGATGTTAAGCAAACCGGCCTGTAGTTTCCTAGTTTCTATCTCCCTCCCATCTTGAATAAAGGAGTCTCATTCACTATCTTGCGATCCAATGGGCTCCTCCCTGAATCAAGGGGCTCCTCCCTGAATCAAGGGGCTCCTCCCTGAATCAAGGGGCTTTGGAAAATGGAAACCAATGTAGCACCGATCTCACTGGCCCCTTCCTCAAGGCCCTAGAACGAAATTCATCAAGAATCGGCTCACAGCTCCAACCGTTTGCTCAGTACCACCTCCTCCGGGTGACTGACTTTTCTGACTTCCTCCCTCCTTCCATTTCTTGATTTATTGCCCATTCTAGAACGGTACTGTCCAGGGAAAGCTGATGGAAAATACCTCTTCAATTTCTCTGCCCTCTCATCATATTCCATTATTAATTCCCCAGTCTCACCTTCTATAGGAGCAATGCCCACTTTGTTAACACTTATCTCCTTTAAATATTTACAGAAACTCTCACTATCTGCTTTTAGATTTCTGGCTAGCTTTCTCTCACATTCTAAATTCTCTCTCTTTATTAATATTTGGGCCATTTTTTGATTTTTTTTTGCCTTCTGTCAAATCTTCTGACCTGTCATTCCACAATTATATCCTTTTTCTTTCAGTTTGATACTCCCTTTCACATTTCTAGTTAATTCGGGATTACATGGTGAAGAGGGAGGCTACTTGGCCCACTGGCTCTTTGTTGTGAGTGAGCATTATGACTGAGAACCTTTCCGTCATAGCCATACACAATTCTCCAGTTTCAGATGACAATCTCATTCCCTTTTCCAGTGTATATTAAGCTGTGATCCACGGGGTGTTCGGTTCCTGATGAATTTCATTCTAGGCCCTTATGGAAGGATCCAGTGAGATCGATGATACATTGGTTTCCATTTACCAAAGCTGTGTACAGTATTCCAATGCGGTCTCACTGATTCCATGTCCCTATAGATTTACCAACTTGATTCCTGGGAATGGCAGGACTGATGTAGGAGGAGACTTTGAGTCAGTTTGGATTGTATTCCCTGGAGTTTTGAGGAATGAGGGGTGATCTCAAAGAAACCTATTAAATTCTAACAGGTCTAGACAGATTAGATGCAGGAAGAATGCTCCCGATGGTGGGGAAGGTCAGAACAGGGCTTAACAGTTTAAGGATAAGGGAGATACCTTTTAGGACTGAGGTGAAGATACCCAGAGAGTGGTGAGTGTGTGGAAATCACCATCACTGAAAATGGCTGAGATCAAAGCATTGTCTGTTTTCATGAAGGGATGTGGAGGTGCCGGTGTTGGACTGGGGTGGACACAGTCAGCAGTCACACGACATCAGGTTATAGTCGGGCAGACTAATTCAACATCAGCAGCTTTCGGAGCCGAGCCTCTCGGCGCGCCTTCACCTGATGAAGGAGCAGCGCTCCGACAGCTTGTCGCTCCAAATGAACCTGTTGGACTATAACCTGGTGTCGTGTGACTTCTGATCATTTTCAGGAAGGAGGTAGGATAGAGCTCGTAAAGCTGAGAGGATCAAAGAAATAGATGGGGAGGGTGAGATGAGGGTATTGAGCTCGATGATCAGCATTACAGTATGCTTGAGGGGCTGAATGGCCTATTCCTGCTCCTATCTTCTATATTCCGAACTTTCAGTTCAATCATGGAGAAAGCTCACTGTGTTGCAGCATCTCAGTGAGACTTCTTCCCCTGTCACTGCACTGTAATCTCCTACCTACAGCATAAACTGTACTGGGTCTTCCAATCAGCATTCTGTACATAAAAGCAAATTACTGTGGATACTGGAATCTGACACCAAAAGAGAAAATGCTGGAAAATCTCAGCAGGTCTGGCAGCAGCTAGAAGGAGAGAAAAGAGCTGACGTTTCGAGTCTAACTGACCCTTTGTCAAAGTATAAGCTTTGACAAAAGGTCAGTTAGACTCGAAACAGCTCTTTTCTTTCCTTACAGATGCTGCCAGACCTGCTGAGATTTTCCAGCATTTTCTCTTTTGGTTTCAGCATTCTGTACATGTGTAATCATAGAATCCCTACAGTCTGGGAACAGGCCATTTGGCCCAACACCGACCCTCTGAAGAGTAACCCACCCAGACCAATTCACTGACTAATGTACCTAACCTACACACCCCTGAACACTATGGACAATTGAGCACTGCCAATTCACCCTGACCTGCACATCTCTGGACTGTGGGAGGAAACTGGAGCACTCGGAGGAAACCCACACAGACACGGGGAGAATGTGCGAACTCCACACAGTCAGTCGCCTGAGGCTGGAATCAAACCCGGGTCTCTGGTGCTGTGATGCAGCAGTGCTAACCACTGAAGCCACCCTAAGTTGTGAAGGGGAGACAAAAAGATGGGTTCAGTGAGTGGGAACTGACAACATTGGAACGATCAACGAGAAGTGTGGAAGGGTTGTAGCAGTGTCCTGATGTTAGAGGGGTGCCTTTATTCCAGTCAGAGGTGTGCGTTTGGCTAACATAATCAATCCCACTTCACACATTGCGGGGCCTACCCAGTTTGTAGAAGAGCAGAAGCCTGTACTCACATCAGCTGCTGCCTCATCCTGAGAGATGGTGTAAACCCCAAACAGACCAGAGTCTTGGTAGCACACATTGAAGGCAGAGGCCTGGAGGGGAAGGGAACAAATGAATAGAAAGAAACTTGCATCTATATAGCACCTTTCACACCACCCCAGGATGCCTCAAAGCACTTTACAACCAACCGTGTTCTTCTCCTTCTGCAGAGTAGTCACCTGACAAGTGCCCCCATCCCTAGTGACGAGACGTGGTAACTCACGGTGAAGGGCTGCACCGTGCTCTTGCTTATGGCCCGGGTTAAGGTGCTGGTCATCCCGCTTCCTCTCTTGACGTGGGGTCCCACCCCCAGCACCTGCTGCAGCGCGGTAAACGCCAGGGACTCCTGTGAGCTCAGAGCCTCACCCTCACAGACCACGGCGGCGTGCACCAGCGGCTCAGAGGTGCCTTCGCGGTGCTCACCTGGAACGAGACGTGAAAGTAAACGCTTGGCATCGTTATCACTGACTCACCAACCTGGGACTGCCATAGATGGGGGCACCTGTGACATTGTGGGGGGGTTGAATTTAAATTGTGCAGGGGGGTATTCTATTCCTGCTCGTTGATGGAGGAATGGTTCTTACGCGTGTGTTTGGGTGGGCAGCTATTTGACTGCAGGGAGCATCACAGCCAAGTCAAATCCAGCCCTGAACAAACCCTCCTCTCCCTGGTGAGTGTGGGGAGGGAGAATGTAGGTACATGGGCTGGGCAGGTGTGGTATTTTACCAGCCCCCATGCCTCCCCAGCTCTAAACCACACCCCGCCTGAGGTAGCTAACAGCCAGCGGGCAGTGTTCCTCCCGAGGCTGGACAGCAGGATACCGAGAGTGGATTTCAGGAGCACGTTTTGTCGAGTCAACCAGGAGGGGCCCTGTCGAATGTCAGGGAGTCCGGTAACACTGATGGGCAAGACCACCAGAAACAACGCTGGGGCAAGGGACGCTGTGGAAGGACAAAGTAATGCTCACAGCGATTTCTGTCCCCGAACGAATGGTGCAGCCAGGGTCAGCACAAACTCTCAGGACCAACTTGAACATTGACAGGGACTAATGGACAGGTATTCCAAAGAGATGCAAGAGAAGGTGTATGGGGCCGAATGGCCTTCTGTGCTGCATCCATCACTGATGAGGCCAAACATTGCACAACACCAGATTATAGTCCAACGGGTTTGTTTGAAAACACTAGCTTTCAGGGTGCTGCTTCCTCATCAGGTAGCTAGTGTTTTCAAATAAACCCATTGGACTATAATCTGGTCATAAAGTGTGGTGCTGGATTTGCACAGTCAGTCAGGCAGCATCTGAGGAGCAGGAGAGTCGACTTTTCAAGCAGAAGCCCTTCATCAGAAATGCTGTGCGATGTTTGACCTTGTCCAACCCAGTCCCAACACTGGCAACTGCACATCATGATGAGGCCAACAGCTTGGTCAAAGCCTTTAAGGAGAGTCTTAATGAAGGAGACACTGAGGTTAAAGAGATGGAAGGGGTTGAAGGAGGGAGTTCAAGAATTTCGACTCCAGATGGTTATCGATGGTGAGAACAATGAAGATAGGGAGGATACACGAGGCTGTATTGTGAAGGTGCAAGGATCTGGTTAGGTGATGGGGCTGGATGGGATTGGCGACACAGAGAGGTGAGAGGTTGCCAAGGGATTGATGACAGGATGTTGCTGCATTGACAGCAAGTATCGGCCAGCGAGGACTGAGGGAAATGGGCAAACCAGACAGACCTCAGTCTGGGTTTGGGCAACGTGAGCTGATGTTTACGGAGGGTGGAAACTGGAGAGTATTGGGATAGCCTGGTAAAGGAATATTGGGCGAGGGCTTCAGCAGCTGACAAGCTGAGCCAGCCGGCATCACCAAATTAACGTCTGGGAACATTCGTAAAAACATGAGGAACAGAGCAAGAGGGACCTGAGTCTACAAAACCATTGGGAAAGTGTATCAGATGCTGAAAGCAGGGCTCAGGGAGGTGAATCATTCCCTGGTCACCATCACCAACGTCCAGGAAATGAACTGAAGCCAGTTCTCGGCCTGTCTGTTCCAGGCTCCGCTTACCTCCTCCATACAGGGCCTTAGGCCCAGCCTGACCATAGCCAGACGCCTTGCCAAACAGTTGCTGAGCTGCCTTTGTTAGCTGGCTGAGAGTCATCCCTAAAGGTACAGATAAAAAAACATTCCAGTCAACAAAAGATGGGGGAGTGAGGTACAAATCACCGGGGAACTATAACGTAGGACAAATAAACCCTTCAGGGTGGGGTACAGGCTGGCAGTGATTGAGCACGGTCTCAGACCAGCCTCGTTAGGTCACCTCATCGAACACCCAGCTCAAAAACAGCCCACTTCCTCCATTTTGAAACTGATTACATTTATCAGCAGGCAGCCCTCAGTTTCACCCTCCAACCATTTGGGTTTCAATAGGAACAGTGGGGGTGGAGCTATGAACGTATCACCGAGTTAGTCATCCCGGAGATCCAGGGTTCAAATCCCACTAGGGCAGCGAGAGGTGATGGGACTAAACTCACTGAACAAAACTCTGGAATTGAAACAATTGTTAATGGGAATTTAGATCCTACCTGGTTCACTAATGTCCTTTAAGGAACTCATTGAATGCTTACAATTCAGGCCATTCAGCCCATCAGGTCCACACTGATCCTCCAAGGAGCATCCCACCCTATCCCTGTAATCATGCATTTCCCATGGCTAACCCACCTAGCCTGCACATCCCTGGACACTATGGACAACTTAGCATGGCCAATCCACCCTAATAGGTACATCTTTGGATTGTGACAGGAGAATGTACAAACCCCACACAGACAGTCGCCCGAGGCTGGAATCGAACCCAGGTCCCTGGTGCTGTGAGGCAGCAGCGCTAACCACTGAGCCACCGTACCACCTTAACCTGTATCCTTAGCTGGCAGGGAGAATACACAGGATAATCCAACCCTGAGTTCAGGACTTTTGGAGCCTAGTTCTGTAAAAACTAGTCTCAGGTTATGAGGTCAGCTACTTCCCTGAGATCTTGGCTCCCAGTCAGAGGAACAACATCTTATAGCGAGATCATTCTAAGTTGCAAAGAACACTTTGCAACTCTATATTCAATCTCTATTCAATAGCACACTCCTCCTGGTACAGGTATCACTTAATCAGCATGATCAACAGCCTTTCTCCCCTAGCACTCCAACCATTGCCCCAATTGGAGCAAAAATGCTGCCCCCTCCACACGTCAGCTCTGACATAGAGTCATCTGGACTTGAAAGGTTGGCATGCTCTCTCCCCATGGATGCTGTCTGACCCGCTGTGATCTCCAGCATTTGTTGTTTTCAGGACAGATTCTAGCACCTGCAGTAATTTGCTCCCTCATTAATCTAACAAAGCCTTTCTAGCCCACAAGTAAGGCCAGTATATCTCTCCTTTGGTATGGTGACTGAAACTTTACACAGTACCCCAGGGCTGACCTCACTATGCTCTGTACAATTCCAACCAGGAGTTAGCTCAATCATACACAAACGTGCGTCAGGAGAAAGCTGCCTCATCTTTCGATAAGATCATGGACTCGATGTTTCGGTCTTGAACCTCTAGTTATAACTGCCAGCTAAAAACCTCTTCAGATCAGGAATCTTGCACTCTCTAGCTAAACCTCTTGAGTCTCTCTCGCCTATTAACTCGAAAGGAACTCAATATTTGCACTGCTTGGGAAAATACGAAGCATTTGTTCTTACAAAGGATGGTAAACTAATGCTTGTGTATAAAGTGTGCAAGGAGACAATAATCATCCTAGAGTAATTTCTTCAGAATGATTTCCCTGCCCCTTGATGAAAGTTGCATGGGACACCGCAGCACGACAGTGAATCTTCCACTGACGTTACCCCAGGGTTATCAGAGATCCCTATCGCTCAGATACCTACTGCCTGACGCAGCACTGTGACGTATTACATTAAACACAGGCTCCCTGTTTAGAATTACACATATTTACCTATTCCCACTATTGCCATCTGTCCAACACAGAAATGCTTCTTCACATATTTATGTAGCTGCAGAAGGGAGACAAGATATACAAACATTATAGGAATACGTATATTTAGAAAGAAAACACTATAACTCCAACCAAACAGCAGCAATGAAAGCTGGTGTCAGACTGGATGGGTTAGACTAAACGACTCCGAATGGAGAGGTAACCCAGTCACAGTTGTGTGGCTCAAAGGGCCAGTCTTTGAGGTCTTCCTGCCCAAGTTAAATGTGGGTTCATTCATCGGACCCTCCTGAAGCCTCAAATGCATGTATATCGAGTCTTGTACAAGTAAGAGATGCGTTGGGTTTTGTTTGTTGGATCGAGTCAAACTCCAATGTTTGTTTGTTTCTTCAGATGTTACTGAACTGCATCAGTGACTATGTATCATAGAATCCCGACAGTGCGGAAACAGGCCATTCGGCCCATTGTCAGAGGGAAGCTGGGATGGGTGTCCGAAACTGGCTTTTCACGCTTCCTGCAATGGTTCAATTCCCTGACATTCTGAGCCCTTTGCTTCTTTATTTCAAAAATATACTTTATTCATAAAAATATCGTTATCAATGGGATTGCACGGTGGCTGCGTAATTATTTGCATCAGGCACTCCCCCACAGTGATGAATTCCCCACTGTCACTGGTCTTTAGCGAATGAAGTTTAGTATTGTTGATATACTCTCTTCCCCAGTCTTCCATCGGGCAGAAGGTACAAAAGTTTGGAAATATGTGCAGGTAGATAACCCTTTATCCGAAAGTTGCTGGTAGATAGGATAGTGAGGAAGGCATTTGGTATTCTTTCCTTGATTGGTCAGAGTATTGAGTACAGGAGTTGGGAGGTCATGTTGCGGCTATACAGGACATTGGTTAGGCCACTGTTGGAATACTGTGTGCAATTCTGGTCTCCTTCCTATCGGAAAGATGTTGTGAAACTTGAAAGAGTTCAGAAAAAATTTACAAGGATGTTGCCAGGGTTGGAGGATTTGAGCTACAGGGAGAGGCTGAACAGGCTGGGGCTGTTTCCCTGGAGCGTCGGAGGCTGAGGGGTGACCTTATAGAGGTTTACAAAATTATGAAGGGCATGGATAGGGTAAATAGACAAAGTCTTTTCCCTGGGGTCGGGGAGTCCAGAACGAGAGGGCATAGGTTTAGGGTGAGAGAGGAAAAGATATAAAAGAGACCTACGGGGCATCTTTTTCACACAGAGGGTGGTACGTGTATGGAATGAGCTGCCAGAGGATGTGGTGGAGGCTGGTACAATTGCAACATTTAAGAGGCATTTGGATGGGTATATGAACAGGAAGGGTTTGGAGGGATATGGGCCGGGTGCTGGCAGGTGGGACTAGATTGGGTTGGGATATCTGGTCGGCATGGACAGGTTGGACCGAAGGGTCTGTTTCCATGCTGTACATCTCTATGACTCTATAAATCCGAAAAGCTCCAAAATCCGAAGGCTTTTTCGTGAAGAGTTTTTCTCATTATCAAGGTCGTTTTGGCATGCAAACAGTTAACCCAACTCCACACCTACTCGATGCGTGTCACTCAGGTGCGACGTGTGGGGGCGTGGCCTGGCGTTGGCAGCCTCAATTCTGTTTCAGGGCCTGGTTTACTCACAGTAAGTCTGTTCTTTGAGAAGATTTTTAAAAAGTTCGCCATCAAACTGTCACTTAATCTGAAATTCAAAAAGTTCTGAATTCCAAAATCCAGCTGGTCCCAAGCATTTCAGATAAGGGATTGTGCACCTGTACCGACAGATTCCAGAACAGCTTCTTCCCGGCTGTTAACAGGTTTATGAACGGACCTCTCATATATTGGAGTGATCTCTCTCTGCACCTTCTCTGTAGCTGTAACACTATATTCCACATTCTGTTCTATTACCCTGATATACTTACGTAAGGTATGATTTGTCAGGTTAGCACGCAAAACAATAATTTTCACTGCATCTCGGTACATGACAATAATAAATCAAATCAAATCAAAAAGAAAGAGCCGTGCTATTGATG
This sequence comes from Chiloscyllium plagiosum, assembly GCF_037043375.1. Taxonomy (NCBI): domain Eukaryota; kingdom Metazoa; phylum Chordata; class Chondrichthyes; order Orectolobiformes; family Hemiscylliidae; genus Chiloscyllium; species Chiloscyllium plagiosum. The sequence continues at coordinate 21,240,966 of NW_028270171.1, read as the reverse complement.
ACTTCCATGTTGTCTCCATCAGGAGAGAGGGAGAAAGCGAAGACCACAGATGCTGGAGATCTGAGTCAAGAGGGTGGTGCTAGAAAAGCACAGCAGGTCGGGCAGCATCCGAGGAGCAGGAGAATCGATTTTCCGGGCATAAGCCCTTCATCAGGATTCTGCCTGACCTGTTGTGCTTTTCCAGCACCACACTCTTGACTCATCAGGACAGGCACAAGGATGTCAAAACATCAAAGGGAACAACAACTTACACTGTACGAGACACCTGTTTACTTTGCTTCTCATGCTTTATACATTATTGTTCCCTTTGAAATTTGGCACTCTTGTGACTCTGTCCTGAAGAGTGCAGAATGAAAAGGTTCCTCAGCAGGAATTTCCTATTTGTTTTGAACAGCCCTTACGCCCTGCCTTATCCTCAGTGACTGTTTATAAAAAGTTGCTTTCCGAATTCCTGACTGGGTTTCTAATAGGCAAAAAACAATGACTGCAGATGCTGGAAACCAGATTCTGGATCAGTGGTGCTGGAAAAGCACAGCAGTGGAATTCTAATAGTAATGCTCTGGAGACTGGGGGTCCCTTTCAAACGGAAGCTTCCCAGCATTTCCTGCACAGCCTGAGACTTTGTTTAACTGCTCCCCAGGGAAACCAAAGGTCATAAAGGATCAGCAGGGTCATCAAGGTCAGACTCTGACAATTTATTGGGTGCATACGGTTTCAGAAAATAACAAGCTTTTGTTCTTACAAAGAATGGTTAAACCAGCCTCAGATAAAGGCAGTCATTCTGCAGTAAACATAGGGAATGCTGGAGAGGCTTACAGAGGAAAAACAGACTTAACATTTCGAGACCAATCCAACTCATTATCAGTTCTGAGGTAGAGTCATACCGGCCTGGAAACGTTCATTCTGTTTCTCCCTCCGCACATGCTGGCAGACCTGCTGAGTTTCTCCAGCACTCTCTGTGTTTCTTTGCAAGCTCCTGCATCTGTGTGATATTGCCTTTAGGAGAGTCATCCTGGGGTCATGAGAAGCTTCCCCCGTGCACACTGACCCAGGGTTCAGACAGATGCTGGGCACTGCATAGATCATCAGAGGAAGGTCTATTATCAGGATTAGGTGGGAGTTGAAAAATGTGTGGTGCTGGAAAAGCACAGCCGGTCAGGCATCATCTGAGGAGCAGGATAATTGACGTTTCGGGCATAAGCCCTTCATCAGGAAGGTGGGGTGGGGAGAGAAGGGGGCTGAAGTGGGTTAGGTGGGAAGTATTTTCGAGACAGGGAGGGACCAGGGAAACAAGGCCAGCAGTTTCTTGGTGAAGGACTAGGAGTTTGAGGGGAGAACAAAAACAGTTACTAACAAAGAGGGCAAAATATCAGGAATGAACCCCACACCACTCCAAACTGCCTCTTCGCCTCCATTCGAGAGGACAGCTTCAGGATCATTAAAGTGTTCGGATCTGCAACTTGTATCGGAGTAGGGATGTCTTGCTGCAGTTAGATAGAGCCTTGATGAGGCCACACCTTGGGTACAGTGTGCAGTTCTGGTCTCCTCGTCTGAGGAAGGATATTCTTGATATTGAGGGAATACAGCAAAGGTTCACCAGACTGATTCTCGGGATGGCAGGACTGATATATGAGGAAAGACTAGATCGACTGGGCTTGTATTCCATGGGATTTGGAAGTATGGGGTGGGGGGTGGGGGAGGTTCTCTCATATAAAACCCTGGTGGGGCTGGACAGGTTAGATGCGGGATAAAAGTTGGGGACGTCCAGAACGAGGAGTCACGGTCTAAGAATAAGGGGTAAGCCGTTCAGGACTGAGATGAGGAAGAATTCTCCCCCACAGGAAGCTGTTGGGGTCAGTTTGTTAGATATATTCAAGAGGGAGCGGGACGTGACCCATGCAGTTAGAGGGATCAAGGTGTATGGAGAGAAAGGGGGGGATTGCATGATCAGCCATGATCGTATTGAATGGTGGTGCAGGTTCGAAGGGCCGAATGGCCTACTCCTGCATCTATTTTCCATGTTTCTCTGCCTCATGAACTAATGCATCATAACTAAACTGCTGCTTCTTTAACAAACTGAATAAACTACCTGAAAATTGCTTACAAATGGCTTCTTGGGGAACTGTGATCACAAATCCCGAGACTCTAGGGAGAGGTAGAACCAATGGGTGTAAACAAGTACACTCAGTACTTACTAAATAACAATAGCGTATCGGGGAGACGCAGTTTCAGGAGGGAGGGTCTCCCATTTCTGCTGGAGGTGGGGAGGAATTTCATCCCTCGGGCATGCGGTGCCTGTGGAATTCTCTTCCTGAGCAAGCACTGGAGACTGGGCCAGGGACTCTAGTCGAGGTGAGTGGACAGGTCATCTATCATCTTATTGAATGGCGGAGCAGGGGTGAGGGGCTGAATGGTCTGATCTAATGATCTTAAACCAGGAAGCAGGAAGGAGATGTCAGAGTGCACATTTAGTGCAGGGGACCCCCTTTAAGACATAGAATTGAATTGAATTAGCGTTATTGTCATGAGTTCAGTGAAACGGTTTTAAGACTTCCCCTTGTGGATAAAGGTACCCAGGTACAGGGGTCAGGGGGTACAGGGTCAGCGTGTATGGGGTACAGGGTACAGGGTCGGGATGTAATTGGCTTAGATCGTACAAACTTTGAACTGGAGTAGGCCATTCGGCTCACGAGGCTTGTTCCATCACACAGTACAACCAAGGGGAGACCCTGACCCCACTTGTGCTGTGTCCCTCGGTATGTGGCCTACCAAAGACTGACAGCCTCCTGAAAGGAAAGTTATTTTCCCTCACTGTGGGGAATCTAATCTAATCTAATCAAACTGCTTGCAATATAAGTCTCTCCTTCTTAATTTAAGGTGTCCCATATCACGAGGGTCTGGATTAAAGTTCACTACAAATTCAAGAGAAGAGGGAAACTGAATTCATCTCTGGAACCAACCAATGTTGCTCAGCAAGTGGGACCTCTGGTTAAAACCTTTGCTATGATTCAAGCTCCTGTTCAACATTCCTTGTTTTTTGACAGGTTTTCAAGCAAGGGTTTAAATCAAAAATCCTCACCAAAACATATGAAAATTACATGGATAACTTCCACGCTTCCCCTCGATAATCGAAACACAATTGTGGTTAGAATTTGTCAGCATTGGTCCCATTGGTGGGAAAGAGGAGAAGGGTTGGCCCATCGGGACTGGCCCACGTTGTGAAGTGACACTCGCTCCAGGATTGGGGAAGTCTGGGCAGAGGTGATGGAGAGTTCTGGTGTGGAGCCGTAATGGAAATGGGCACTCACCTGTTCACAGGTGAATTGACCCAGCATGAAGTCAGGACAGTAGAGGGAGTTGCACAGCGTGTTACGATAGGCAGCCGCGTGGAGGTTCTCCAACATTCCTGCCGTGAGAGTACAGACAGCGCATCATCTATCAAACTGAGCTCACGCCAGCAGTGAACACAGAGGCCTAACCTTCCAATCCTCCCTTCCCATGACAAAGCCACAGTGAACCAGCAGGGGGCAAAAGGGAGCAATGATAGCATAATGGCAATGTACTGTACTGGACGAATGATCCTAATGGGCCAGTGATATGAGCTCAAATCCTGCACCAGCAGCTGGAATTCATTCAACAAGTAAATCCGGAATGTAAAAAGACAAACTGGGATCTTATCCTCTGACTGCTTGCCTCGCTTCTATGGCCTTGGAGAGGGAGCACATAGTGTCCATCCATACCTTTAGAGAGGGAATACCATGCTTTATTTCCAGCTCCACATTGATCTAGCCGCTCCCCACTTCTGTTAGTGTGCACTGTCCATAACAAGGAGAAAGTGAGGACTGCAGATGCTGGAGATTAGAATCGAAGAGTGTGGTGCTGGAAAAGCACAGCAGGTCAGGCAGCATCCGAGGAGCAGGAGAATCGATGTTTCGGGCATAAGCCCTTCATCAGGAATGAGGCTTGTGGACCAGCGGCTGAGAGATAAATGAGAGAGTGGTGGGGCTGGGGGGGAAGGGAGCTGAGAATGTGATAGGTGGATGAAGGTGGGGGGTGATGGTGATAGGTCGGAGAGGAGGGTGGAGCAGATAGACGGGAATGAAGATGGACAGGTAGGACCGTTCAAGAGGATGGTGGTGCCGAGTTGGAAGGTTGGATCTGGGATGAGGTGGGGGGAGGGGAGATGAGGAAACTGGTGAAATCCACATTGATCCTGTATGGTTGGAGGGTCCCAAGGCAGAAGATGAAGCATTCTTCCTCCAGGCGTCAGGTGGTTAGAGTTTGGCGATGGAGGAGGCCCAGGATCTGCATGTCCTCGGTGGAATGGGAGGGGGAGTTAAAGTGATCGGCCATGGGGCGATGGGGTTTGTTGGTGCGGGTGTCCCAGGAATGTTCTCTGAAACGCTCCGCAAGTTGGCGTCCTGTCTCCCCGATGCAGAGGAGACCACATTAGGAGCAGCGGACACAGTAGGTGACATGTGTGGAGGTCCAGGTAAATCTGTCGGATATGGAAGGATCCTTTGTGGCCTTCAATAGAGGTGAGGGGGGAGGTGTGGGCGCAGGTTTTGCAATTCTTGCAGTGGCAGGGGTAGGTGCCAGGCGGGGAGGGTGGTTTGGTGGGGAATGTATACCTAATAAGGGAGTTGTGGAGGGAATGGTCTCTGTAGAACATAGATAAGGGTGGGGAGGGAAATATATCCCAAGTGGTGGGGTGTGTTTGAGGGTGGTGGAAGTGGCGGAGGACGATGTGATGTACACGGAGGGTTTTTGGAGCATATCAGAGCAGACTCAATGGGCTGAATGGCCTAATTCTGCCTCTACACCTTATGAACGGGAACTGAAAGGGGTCAGAAAATGATGGTTTTTAATGTTGTTGACAGACAGGGAGGAGGGAAACAGATGGAGAGGGTACCCGGAATAAGGAACAAGAGAGTGGTAATGATAATACAGGAGATATATAGATGCAAAACAGGTGTTAATAGTAGGTGTGAAAAGTAAAAAATAGGTTGGCTTTGCTGGGGCTCAGGTCAAGGCCAATTTGGGACGGGTAACAAATACTGGGTCTTGCCAGTGACGCCCACATCCCATTAAAAAAATAAACAAACAAACAAGAAAACTACACCTTGGTAATATTTCCTATTTGTGTCAACCTGAAGGCCAACATTGAAAGGTGGCTGTTTGGAGTTTGAGAATCTTTCAGCTCTCAAAGGTGGCCTGTTGTCATTCTGAACTATTCCAAACAGAAACACTGTAGCTCGCTGCCCAATCACTTTGACTCACTTCTCTGCAGCTGATGGTATGCTATCTCTTTCTCTACTTTCAGGCGATCTCTGATGCTGGCCACCTCCCAGGGTCGGAACTCAGGGGCTAAGACTATGGCGCTGAGGTACTCCATCAGGTCGTCACTGAGGGGTGGAAATTAACAGCAGCATCAGTTCCAGGGAGCTGGGTGTGCCGACATTCAATTCTCCCAACTTCAGACACAATATCTCACAATAGATCAGTTCCGATTCCTCAGGATTGTATGACTGGAAACCAATACCCTTGGGAGTTGGCAGTTTTTTTTTCAAAGTGTCAATATTCAGATGGATGCCAGGAATGTGCCTGTCCGGCCAGCTACTGTATCCTCAGTCATGCTGAACTCTGCTGCTCAACCCCTGACCCAACTGCTTACTGACCTACATTAGCCCCCAGCTCTCTCTCCTCTCTCTCTGACCTACATTAGACCCAGCTCTCTTTCTCTCTGACCGATGTTAGCCCCCAGCTCTCACTCTCTCTGACCTATGTTAGCCCTCAGCTCTATCTCTCTCTCTGACCTACATTAGCCCCCATCACTCTCTCTCTCTCTCTGATCTACATTAGCCCCCAGCTCTCTCTCTGACCTACATTAGCCCCCAGCTCTCCCTCTCGCTGACCTATGTTAGCCCCCACCTCTCTCTCTGACCTACATTAGGCCCCAGCTCTCTCTCTCTGACCTACATTAGCCACCAGCTCTCTCTCTCTCTCTCTGACCTAATTAGCCTCCAGCTCTCTCCTCTCTCTCTGACCGACATTAGCCCCCAGGTCTCTCTCTCTGACCTACATTAGGCCCCAGCTCTCTCTCTCTCTGTGACCTATGTTAGCCCCAGCTCACTCTCTCTACCTGACCTACATTAGCTCTCAGCTCTCTCTCTCTGACCCATGTTAGCCCCCAGCTCACTCTCTCTCTCTCTGACCTAAATTAGGCCCCAGCTCTTTCTCTCTCTATCTCTCTCTGAGCTACGTTATCCCACAGGTCTCTCTCTCTGACCTACATTAGCCCCCAGCTCTCCCTCTCGCTGACCTATGTTAGCCCCCACCTCTCTCTCTGACCTACATTAGGCCCCAGCTCTTTCTCTCTCTCTGACCTATGTTAGCCCCTGCTCACTCTCTCTACCTGACCTACATTAGCCCCCAGCTCTCTCGCTCTGACCTATGTTAGCCCCCAGCTCACACTCTCTCTCTCTGACCTACATTAGGCCCCAGCTCTCTCTCTCTCTCTCTCTCTCTCTCTGAGCTACATTATCCCACAGGTCTCTCTCTCTGACCCACGTTAGCCCACAGCTCTCTCTCTCTCTGACCTACATTGGCCCCCAGCTCTCCCTCTCTCTGACCTACATTAGTCCCCAGCTCTCTCTCTCTGTCTGACGTACATTAGCCCCAGCTCTCTCTCTCTCTCTCTGACCTACATTGGCCCCCAGGTCTCTCTCTGTCTCTGACCTACATTAGCCCCCAGGTCTCTCTCTCTCTGACCTATGTTAGCCCCAGCTCTCTCTCTCTGACCTACATTAGCCGCCAGCTCTCTCTCTCTGACCTACATTAGCCCCCAGGTCTCTCTCTCTCTCTGACCTATGTTAGCCCCAGCTCTCTCTCTCTCTCTCTCTCTCTGACCTACATTAGCCCCCAGCTCTCTCTCTCTCTCTCTGACCTACGTTGGCCCCCAGGTCTCTCTCTCTCTCTCTCTGACTACATTAGCCCCCAGCTCTCTCTCTCTGACCTACATTAGCTCCCAGCTCTCTCTCTCTGACCTACATTAGCTCCCAGCTCTCTCTCTCTGACCTACATTAGCTCCCAGCTCTCTCTCTCTCTCTGACCTACATTAGCCCCCATCTCTCTCTCTCTGACCTACATTAGCTCCCAGCTCTCTCTGACCTACATTAGCTCCCAGCTCTCTCTCTCTATGACCTACATTAGGCCCCAGCTCTCTCTCTCTCTCTCTTCGACCTACATTAGGCCCCAGCTCTCTCTCTCTCTCTTACCTACATTCGGCCCCAGCTCTCTCTCTCTCTCTCTATGACCTACATTAGGCCCCAGCTCTCTCTATCTGACCTACATTAGGCCCCAGCTCTCACTCTCTCTCTCTGTGCCCCACATTAGCTTCTGTATTTCTGGCCTCTTCCACATTCCTGATTTTCTTCACTTTATCCTTACTACTGAGCTGCCTCAATCCCAAGTTCTGAAATTTCATTCCTAAATCGCCCAAACTCTTACATATTTCTCTTCCTTTATAAAGCTCCTTTAAACCTGCATCATTGAGTAGGGTGTCATCCACAGCATACCTTTTTCTGTCACTCAATGCCAAACTTCCCATTCAACGCCACCGTGACATATTCATAAAACACCCACGGCCACTTCCATCTAGAAGGACAAAGGGCAGCAGATATGTGGGAACACCACCCCCTGCAAATTCCCCTCCAAGCCCCTCACCATCCTGACTTGGAAATATTTCGTGTTGCTGGGTCAAAATCCTGGAATTCTCTCCCGAAGGGCATTGTGGGTCAACCCAGAGCACATGGACTGCAGCGGTTCAAGAAGACAGCTCACCCCCACCTTCTCAAGAGGCAACTAGAGACCGGCCTGTCGATCATGGCAAAATGCCAGAGAAAAATATTTTTTAAAAGGGTACCTCATGAGGTTTTGCTACAAGGTCATGAACAGGACATTGGTTAGGCCACTGTTGGAATATCGCGTGTAATTCCGGTCTCATTCCTATTAGAAAGATGTTGTGAAACTTGAAAGGGTTCAGAAAAGATTTACAAGGATGTTGCCAGGGTTGGAGGATTTGAGCTACAGGGAGAGGCTGAACAGGCTGGGGCTGTTTTCCCTGGAGCGTCGGAGGCTGAGGGGTGACCTTATAGAAGTTGACAAAATTGAGAGGCATGGATAGGATAAATAGACAAAGTCTTTTCCCTGAGGCCGCGGAGTCCAGAACTAGAGGGTATAGGTTTAGGGTGAGAGGGGAAAGATATAAAAGGGACCTAAGGGGTAACCTTTTCACACAGAGGGTGGTACGTGTATGGAATGAGCTGCCAGAGGATGTGGTGGAAGCTGGTACAATTGTAACATTTAAGAGGCATCTGGATGGGTACATGAATAGGAAGGGTTTGGAGGGACATGGGCCGGGTGCTGGCAGGTGGGACTAGGTTGGGTTGGGATATCTGGTCGGCATGGACGGGTTGGACTGAAGGGTCTGTTTCCGTGCTGTACATCTCTATGACTTTATTAAAGATGAATGTTGAACTCCACATTGAGAGCGTTATGTGAAGTTTTGGTCTCTTTATCTGAGGAAGGACGCTCTGGTGACGGAGGGAGCCAGCAAAGATCTCCCAGACTGATTCCTGGGATGGCAGGTCTGGAGCGTGGGTCGGTCAGGACTATATTCAGTGGAGTTTAGGAGAATGAGGGGAGACCTAGAAAGTTCTAATAGAATTAAACAGGATAAACACTGACTGGGGTGTCCAGACCCAGGGGTCACAGTCTAAGGATATGGGGTTGGCCATTTCCGACTGAGCTGAGGAGAAATGTTTTCACCCAGAGAGTGGGGATACCTGTGGAACTCTCTCCAACAGAAAGCAGTCAAGGCCAAACCATTGAATGTTTTCAAGAAGGTGGTAGACATTGCTCTTAGGGCTAAAGGCCTTGTTGGGGAGGAAGCAAGAAGAGGAGCCTGAGTTGGATGCGATGGTATAGAATGGTGGAGAAGGCTCGAAGGGCCGAATGGCCTACTCCTGCTCCTTTTTTTAATGATTTGGAGATGCCGGTGTTGGACTGGAGTGGACAAAGTTAAATATTCCACAACACCAGGTTATAGTCCAACAGGTTTAATTGGAAGCACTAGCTTTCGGAGCACTGCTCCTCCATCAGGTGGTTGTGGAGAATAAGATCGTAAGACACAGAATTTATAGTAAAAGTTACAGTATGATGTAACTGAAATTATACATTGAATCCAGGTCTGCTTCAATATATAATTTCAGTTACATCACACTGTGAACGTTTGCGATAAATTCTGTGTCTTATGATCTTATAATCACCTGATGAAGGAGCAGTGCTCCGAAAGCTAGTGCTTCCAAATAAACCTGTTGGATTGTAACCTGGCGTTGTGGGATTTTTAACCTTTCTTTGATGTTGTTGTTGCCTCTGAACAGCGGACTGACTGAAGGATAGTCCAGGGAGCAGGCAGAAAGCCCCCCCATGTCCCAGATGGAGGGAGTGGGCAGGGTATGCTTGCTGGCTGTAATGGCACCAGGGTGGGACTCCTTACTCACATTGAGTCGCGCAGACATCCCACAGTGTACAGCATCAGGTCCCTTGTGGAAATCACCCTGAAGAAAGCACACAGTCAGAAATGTTAGTGCAACAGACAACCATCTAAATCATTCTGCTTCATCACCATGCCTTTATATTCCCTCAGTGTTCACAATGCTGGTGATAGACACCCAGGAATCAGCAGCACTCTCAACACCAGTGGCCATTGTTCCCCACGGTTGGTCTGTGGAAGGACCAACAAGCAAACACTAATGTTCATCTTGAAGCCCAGTCCGCAAATATTCAGAAAAGACTTCCTGCAAAATCAATATAGGTACCTGGACATGGAGCAGAGAAGTGCGTGCTGGTCTGTATCACACACTCACACACTTCCCTCCCCCCGGCAGTTAGAGTCATAGCGATGTACAGCACGGAAACAGACTCTTTGGTCCAACTCATCCATGCTGACCAGATATCCCAACTTAATCTAGTCCTATCTGCCAGCACTTGGCCCATATCCCTCTAAACCTTCCTTGTGCATGTTTCTGTCCAGATGCCTTTTAAATGTTGCAATTGTACCAGCCTCCACTTCTTCTGGCAGCTCATTCCATATACGTCCCATCCTCGGTGTGAAAAAGTTGCCCCTTAGGTCCCTTTTAAATCTTTCTCCTCTCACCCTAAACCTATGACCTCTAGTTTTGGATTCCCCGACCCTGGGGGAAAAAAGACTTGACTATTTACCTAATCCATACCCCTCATGATTTTATAAACCCCTTCAAGGTCACCGCTCAGCCTCCTGCTCTCCAGAGAAAAAGATCCTGGCCTATCCAGCTTCTCCTTGTAACTCAAACCTTCCATCCCTGGCAACGTCCTGGTAAACCTTTTCTGAACAG
>NW_028270171.1:21090530-21225530 GCF_037043375.1 Chiloscyllium plagiosum | reverse complement strand
ACAAACTATACACACACTACACACAATATACACAAAATACACACTATACACATAATATAAACTATACAGACAATACACACATTGTACACAAAATACACACACTATACGCACTATACACACAATACACACACTATACGCACTATACACACAATACACACACTATACGCACTATACACAAAATACACACACTATACGCACACAATATACACACACAATACACACACACAATACACACACACAATACACACACACAATACACACACACACAATACACACACACACAATACACACTACACACAATATACATACAATACACACAATACACACAATATACACTACACATAATATATACACAATACACAATATACACAAAATACACAATACACACTATACACACAATATACACACAATACATACTACACACAATATACACACACTACACACAATATACACTACACATAATATATACAATACACACAATATACACAAAATACACAATACACACTATACACACAATATACACACACAATACACACTACACACAATATACACACACTACACACAATATACACACAATACACACAATATACACACAATACACACACAACACATAATGTACACAATACACACAATATACACAAAATACACACACAATAAACACACAATACACACACACTATACACAGAATGTACAAACTATACACACACTACACACAATATACACAAAATACACACTATACACATAATATAAACTATACAGACAATACACACATTGTAAACAAAATACACACACTATACGCACTATACACACAATACACACACAATACACACACTATACACACACACAATACACACTACACACAATATACATACAATACACACACTACACACAATATACACTACACATAATATATACAATACACACAATATACACAAAATACACAATATACACACACAATACACACTACACACACTACACACAATATACACACACTACACACAATACACACACACTACACACAATACACACAATACACACTCTACACATAATATATACAATACACACAATATACACAAAATACACAATACACACTATACACACACAATACACACACAATACACACACAATACACACTACACACAATATACACACACTACACACAATATACACAATACACACTACACACAATATACATACAATACACACACTACACACAATACACACAATATACACTCTACACAATGTACACAATACACACAATATACACAAAATACACAATACACACTATACACACACAATAAACACACAATACACACACACTATACACAATGTACACACTATACACACACTACACACAATATACACAAAATACACACTATACACATAATATAAACTATACAGACAATACACACATTGTACACAAAATACACACACTATATACACTATACACACAATACACACACTATTCACACAATATACACACACAATATACACACACAATACACACTACACACACTACACACAATATACACACACTACACACAATACACACACACTACACACAATACACACAATACACACTCTACACATAATATATACAATACACACAATATACACAAAATACACAATACACACTATACACACACAATACACACACAATACACACACAATACACACTACACACAATATACACACACTACACACAATATACACAATACACACTACACACAATATACATACAATACACACACTACACACAATACACACAATATACACTCTACACAATGTACACAATACACACAATATACACAAAATACACAATACACACTATACACACACAATAAACACACAATACACACACACTATACACAATGTACACACTATACACACACTACACACAATATACACAAAATACACACTATACACATAATATAAACTATACAGACAATACACACATTGTACACAAAATACACACACTATATACACTATACACACAATACACACACTATTCACACAATATACACACACAATATACACACACAATACACACTACACACACTACACACAATATACACACACTACACACAATACACACACACTACACACAATACACACAATACACACTCTACACATAATATATACAATACACACAATATACACAAAATACACAATACACACTATACACACACAATACACACACAATACACACACAATACACACTACACACAATATACACACACTACACACAATATACACAATACACACTACACACAATATACATACAATACACACACTACACACAATACACACAATATACACTCTACACAATGTACACAATACACACAATATACACAAAATACACAATACACACTATACACACACAATAAACACACAATACACACACACTATACACAATGTACACACTATACACACACTACACACAATATACACAAAATACACACTATACACATAATATAAACTATACAGACAATACACACATTGTACACAAAATACACACACTATATACACTATACACACAATACACACACTATTCACACAATATACACACACAATATACACACACAATACACACTACACACAATATACATACAATACACACACTACACACAATACACACAATATACACTACACATAATATATACAATACACACAATATACACAAAATACACAATACACACTATACACACACAATACACTACACACAATATACACACAATATACACACACTACACACAATATACACACAATACACACACTACACATAATGTACACAATACACAATATACACAAAATACACAATACACACACAATAAACACACAATACACACACACTATACACAGAATGTACAAACTATACACACACTACACACAATATACACAAAATACACACTATACACATAATATAAACTATACAGACAATACACACATTGTACACAAAATACACACACTATACGCACTATACACAAAATACACACACTATACGCACTATACACAAAATACACACACTATACGCACTATACACACACTATTCACACAATACACACACACAATACACACACACAATACACACACACAATACACACACACAATACACACACACAATACACACACACAATACACACACAATACACACACTACACACAATATACATACAATACACACACTACACACAATATACACTACACATCATATATACAATACACAATATACACAAAATACACAATACACACTATACACACAATATACACACACAATACACACTACACACAATATACACACAATATACACACAATACACACAATATACACTACACATAATATATACAATACACACAATATACACAAAATACACAATACACACTATACACACAATATACACACACAATACACACTACACACAATATACACACAATATACACACAATACACACACAATACACACACTACACACAATATACACACAACACACAACACATAATGTACACAATACACACAATATACACAAAATACACAATACACACACAATAAACACACAATACACACACACTATACACAGAATGTACAAACTATACACACACTACACACAATATACACAAAATACACACTATACACATAATATAAACTATACAGACAATACACACATTGTACACAAAATACACACACTATACGCACTATACACACAATACACACACTATACGCACTATACACACACTATACGCACTATACACAAAATACACACACTATACACACTATTCACACAATACACACACACAATACACACACACACAATACACACACACACAATACACACACACACAATACACACACACACAATACACACACACACAATACACACACACACAATACACACACACACAATACACACACACACAATACACACACACACACAATACACACACACACTACACACACACACACAATACACACACACACAATACACACACACACAATACACACACACACAATACACACACACACAATACACACACACAATACACACACACAATACACACACACAATACACACACACAATACACACACACAATACACACACACAATACACACACACACAATACACACTACACACAATATACACAATATACACTACACATCATATATACAATACACACAATATACACAAAATACACAATACACACTATACACACAATATACACACACAATACACACTACACACAATATACACACAATATACACACAATACACACACTACACACAATACACACACTACACACAACACATAATGTACACAATACACACAATATACACAAAATACACAATACACACACAATAAACACACAATACACACACACTATACACAGAATGTACAAACTATACACACACTACACACAATATACACAAAATACACACTATACACATAATATAAACTATACAGACAATACACACATTGTACACAAAATACACACACTATACGCACTATACACACAATACACACACAATACACACACACAATACACACTACACACAATACACACAATATACACTCTACACATAATATATACAATACACACAATATACACAAAATACACAATACACACTATACACACTATATACACACAATACACACTATATACACACAATACACACTATATACACACACTACACACACTACACACACTATACACACAATAAACACACAATAAACACACTATACACACAATAAACACACTATATACACAATACAAACACTATACACACACTATACAAACACTATACACACACTATACAAACAATACACACACACTATACAAATACACACACACTATACAAATACACACACACTATACAAACAATACACACACACTATACAAACAATACACACACACTATACAAACAATACACACACACACTATACAAACAATACACACACACACTATACAAATACACTATACAAACAATACACACACACACACTATACAAACAATACACACACACACTATACAAACAATACACACACACACTATACAAACAATACACACACACACTATACAAACAATACACACACACACACACTATACAAACAATACACACACACACACACTATACAAACAATACACACACACACTATACAAACAATACACACACACACTATACAAACAATACACACACACACTATACAAACAATACACACACACACTATACAAACAATACACACACACTATACAAACAATACACACACACTATACAAACAATACACACACACTATACAAACAATACACACACAATATAAACAATACACACACAATATAAACAATACACACACAATATAGATACAATACACACTATACACACAATATACACTGTACACACATTATACACACTATACACAATATACACAATATGCATACAATACACAGACTATATACACACAATACACACTATATACAAACTATACAGACAATATACAAACTATACACACTATACACACACTATACAAACAATACACACTATACAAACGATACACACACAATATTCATACAATACACAATATACACACTATACACACACACAGTACACACACATTACACACTATACACACAATATACACACTACACAGTTTATACACAATACACACTATACGTACTATACACACAACACAGTTTATACATACTATACACACAATATACACACTATACATACTATACACACACTATACACACTATACACGCAATACACACACTGTACACGCAATACACACACTGTACACGCAATACACACACTGTACACGCAATACACACACTGTACACGCAATACACACACTGTACACGCAATACACACACTGTACACACACTATACAGACTATATACACAATACATACACCCAATATACACACTATATACACAATACACAATACATACTATGCACACAATATACACACTATACACACAAAACACACAGCGTTCAACAACTGATGCAGGGGATGAATCGAGCTTCATGATTCAGGAAAAGCTTTAAGGGAGAGAAATGCTTACCGTAGGGATCCCCCAACAGCTTCAATCGCACGGGTCAGTTTGAATGGACTGGCTTTCTTGGAGGACTGTGAAAGGGTATCATTGTATAGTTAGCACAGCCGTGTAACTATGGTAAGGTATATATCTGCTTGGCACAGTATCTGATCGTGAAATTGGGAGATTCGAGTTCACGGACTAGGTGTTGCATTAGAGAGATGTCTCTAATGCAACAAAGAGAGTTCAACATGCAAATAAGCCAGCTCCCCAGATGTTGCCGCAGGGCTCTCTGCACTGTAACACTCCTGGCACAGGCTGTGCTTGATGAATACTCTGCATTGTATATATCAACTCAGCTATAAATAAACCTTCAAATGAAGAAAGCTCAATGTACCACATTTGGATGACCCAAGGATATGATTACAGTAATTAGGCACCATTAGGTTTAGCATCTACACTGGTCACAGCTCAGCTCTGGGAGCCCATCACAGACTGGATTTACAGGTTAGTCCAGTCCCCAGGATTAGGGGATGTGCAATGAATCATAGAATCGCTACAGTGTGGAAGCAGGCCATTCAGTCCATCAAGTCCATACCGACCCTCTGAAGAGCTTCCCACCCAGACCCATCTTCCTACCCATCCTCATAACTCTGCATTTCCCATAGTTAGACCACCTAGCCTGCACATCCCTGAACACTATGGGGCAATTTAGCATGCCAATCCACACTAACCTGCACATCTTTGGACTGAGGGAGGAAACCAGAGCACCCCCACGCACACACGGGGAGAATGTACAAACTCCACACGGTTGCCCGAGGCTGGAATCGAATCTGAGTCCCTGGTGGGGTGAGGTAGCAGTGCTAACCACTGAGCAACCGTGCTGCCCCAAAGGAGGAGACTAAATTGGTAAATTTGGCTTATTTACATATGGTTTCTTTTTAACCAAAAGAACTCCATTTCTGATGGCCTTAAAATGAATATGCACCGCCCCAGTGCATCATTAGGAAGGTGATGGCCTAGCGGCATTAGCGCCATACAGTAAACCCAGAAACCCAGGTAATGTTCTGGGGACCCAGGTTCCCACCATGCCCCTGCAAATGGTGGAATCTGAATTCAATAAAAACCTGGCATTAAGAGTCTAACGATGACCCATTGTCACCTAATGTCAGAGAAGGAAATCTGCCATCCTTACCCGGTCTTGGCCTACCTGTGACTCCAGACTCACAACAACGTTCTTGACCCTGAACTGCCCTCTGGGCAATTAGGGATGGGCAATAAATTCTGACTCAGCCGGTGACGCCCTCATCTTGTGTACGAATAAAGAAAAATTCTATCCCTTGGAATTATCCCTGCAACAGCATCATCCAGTTGTTCATCATGAGCCACTCCAGAACAAATAGATTTTAAAATATATACTCAAATGGAATCTGTAATGACCTTTCCAAACATAGGTTTAGAGCAGGAAGTGCCACTTTATCATTTACAGGTTGACCACTTATGTAATGTAAAGGAAAGCCATAACTGGTTATAGAACAAAGAAGAGATATAATTTTGCAAACGCCTGGAAGGTCACTTTGTTAAAGAAGACAGCATGGGAGATCTTTGACCTAACATTGATAAAATCCCTTAACAATGGCGCAGGGCAGAAGCAGGGGAAGGTTGGAAAGGACGTAAGTCCCATTCCCGGGATCCCGCTTCCTCAAGGGACATCCGTGAGACTGGAAAGAAAATAGGCCATTCAGCCGTTTGAGCAGTAGAATCGTGTTACACTTCCTCTGGCAGCTCCTCATATTACATAAGGAGCTGTCAGAGGAAGTGGTGGAGGCTGGCACAATTACAGCCATTATCCTTTAGCAATGCACATACCCGACCAGCGAGAGTGGAGGGAGCCACGTTCACCACTGGCTGGCACTGGGTCAAGATGAAGACACACTTACCAAAACATCACGGCAAATCAAGGCAGGGCAACGTAAAATCAGTGTCACAGAGAAGGTTATTCGGCCCATCTGATACGTCCCAGCGTTTCTGTCCCCACCACCACAAGTCCCTTTGTCAGCTCCATTTGTTCCCACCCCTGTCATTCTCACCGATATTACGCAGCTTGGTGGGGGGAGGGGGTCGGGTCTCTGTCCTTTGCATGTTCTCACGGACTGGCAGCGTTCTGGGCTGGGACCAGCATCTCCTCCCCGTCACTAACTGCATTTTGAGGGCAATTAACAGTCCACCATGTGGCTACGGGTCTGGAGTCACATATAGGCCAGGCCGAGTGAGGATGGCAGATTTCCTTCCCTTTACTAGTGATCCAGGGTGGGGTGGAATGGGGGTACATTTCACACCAATCGCTGATAATTTTCATGGTCACTATTACTGACACTGTCCTTTATTTCCACATGTGTTAATCAATTGAATTTAAATTCCAAATTCCTTCCGTGGTAAAGATGATACTCACCATGTTGGATGCCACCCTGAGGCAATGAGTGATGCCCAGGTTTCCAGCATCTTCATATCGACTCCCGGCCTTCAGAAAGATGCCCACTTTGGCCACTGGGCTGTAATTCTCCAAGGCAGCGATTACCAGACCGTTGTGGAGTTTAGTGAGCTGGGAAGAGGTGTGAAAGCAGAGAGAGTTGTGGTGCGCGAGTCAGACCCCAGCAGCATTACTCCCACACAGCTCCTCTCTGACCCCACGGCAACAAGTTGCAATCATCAACTTGCACCTCTTAGCTTCAGACACAGTGAGGGTTAACCTGGGCCTATGGTTACCAGTTGGCAGAGAGAGCTGCAGGTCTCACAAGCCACACGACATAATAGGATGGAAACAGAGAAAACAGGAGGAGTAGGCCATTCCGTCCTTCGAGCCTGCATACAATACGATCATAGAATCCCAACTGTGTGGAAATAGGCCCTTTGGCCCAATAAGTCCACACTCAACCTCCGAAGAGTAACCCAACCAGACCCGTTCCGAGTACTCTACATTTACCCCTGACTAATGCACCTATCCTACACATCCCTGAACACTATGGGCAACGTAGCACGGCCAATTCACCGTGACCTCCATATCCCTGAACACTATGGGCAATTCAGCACGGCCAATCCACTCTAACCTGCACATCCCTGAACACTATGGGCAATTTAGCACAGCCAATCCACTCTAACCTGCACATCCCTGAACACTATGGGCAATTCAGCACGGCCAATCCACCCTGACCTCCATATCCCTGAACACTATGGGCAATTCAGCACGGCCAATCCACTCTAACCTGCACATCCCTGAACACTATGGGCAATTTAGCACAGCCAATCCACTCTAACCTGCACATCCCTGAACACTATGGGTATTTTAGCATGGCCAATCCACCCTAGCCTACACATCCCTGAACACTATAGGTATTTTAGCATGGCCATTCCACCCTGACCTCCACATCCCTGAACACTAGGGGCAATTTAGCAGGGCCAATCCACCCTAACCTGCACATCCCTGAACACTATGGGCAATTTAGCACGGCCAATCCACCCTGACCTGCGCATCCCTGAACACTATGGGTATTTTAGCACAGCCAATCCACCCTGACCTGCACATCCCTGAACACTACGGGCAATTTTGCATGGCCAATCCACCCTGACCTGCACATCACTGAACACTATGGGTATTTTAGCACAGCCAATCCACCCTGACCTGCACATCCCTGAACACTATGGCCAATTTAGCATGGCCAATCCACCCTGACCTGCACATCCCTGAACACTATGGGCAATTTAGCACGGCCAATTCACCATGACCTGCATATCCCTGAACACTACGGGCAATTTAGCATGGCCAATCCACCCTAACCTGCACATCCCTGAACACTATGGGCAATTCAGCACGGCCAATCCACCCTAGCCTGCACATCCCTGAACACTATGGGCATTTTAGCACGGCCAATCCACCCTGACCTGCGCATCCCTGAACACTATGGGTATTTTAGCACGGCCAATCCACCCTGACCTCCACATCCCTGAACACTATGGGCAATTTAGCACAGCCAATCCACCCTAACCTGTACATCCCTGAACACTATGGGCAATTTAGCACAGCCAATCCACCCTGACCTCCACATCCATGAACACTATGGGCAATTTAGCACAGCCAATCCACCCTAACCTGCACATTCCTGAACACTGTGGGCAATTTAGCACAGCCAATCCACCCTGACCTGCACATCCCTGAACACTACGGGCAATTTAGCACGGCCAATCCACCCTGACCTGCACATCCCTGAACACTATGGGCATTTTATCACGGCCAATCCACCCTGACCTCCACATCCCTGAACACTATGGGCAATTTAGCACAGCCAATCCACTCTAACCTGCACATCCCTGAACACTATGGGCAATTTAGCATGGCCAATCCACCCTAATCTGCGTATCCCTGAACACTATGGGTATTTTAGCACGGCCAATCCACCTTGACCTGCGCATCCCTGAACACTATGGGTATTTTAACACGGCCATTCCACCCTGACCTGCACATCCCTGAACACTATGGGCATTTTAGCACAGCCAATCCACCCTGATCTGCACATCCCTGAACACTATGGGCAGTTTAGCAGGGCCAATCCACCCTAACCTGCACATCCCTGAACACGATGGGCAATTTAGCACGGCCAATCCACCCTGACCTGCGTATCCCTGAACACTATGGGCATTTTATCACGGCCAATCCACCCTAACCTGCACATCCCTGAACACTATGGGTATTTTAGCACGGCCAATCCACCCTGACCTGCACATCCCTGAACACGATGGCCAATTTAGCACGGCCAATCCACCCTGACCTGCACATCCCTGAACACTATGGGCAATTTAGCATGGCCAATCCACCCTGACCTGCACATCCCTGAGCACTACGGGCATTTTAGCACGGCCAATCCACTCTAACCTGCACATTCCTGAACACTATGGCCAATTTAGCACGGCTAATCCACCCTGACCTGCACATCCCTGAACACTATGGGCAGTTTCGCATGGCCAATCCACCCTGACGTCTACATCCCTGAACACCATGGGCAATTTAGCATGGCCAATCCACCCTAATCTGCGTATCCCTGAACACTATGGGTATTTTAGCACGGCCAATTCACCTTGACCTGCGCATCCCTGAACACTATGGGTATTTTAACACGGCCATTCCACCCTGACCTGCACATCCCTGAACACTATAGGCAATTTAGCAGGGCCAATCCACCCTAACCTACACATCCCTGAACACTATGAGCAATTTAGCACGGCCAATCCACCCTGATCTGCACATCCCTGAACACTATGGCCAATTTAGCACGGCTAATCCACCCTGACCTGCACATCCCTGAACACTACGGGCAATTTTGCATGGCCAATCCACCCTGACCTGCACATCCCTGAACACTATGGGCAGTTTCGCATGGCCAATCCACCCAAACCTGCACATCCCTGAACACTATGGGCAATTTAGCACGGCCAATCCACCCTGACCTGCGCATCCCTGAACACTATGTGTATTTTAGCACGGCCAATCCACCCTGACCTGCACATCCCTGAACACTATGGCCAATTTAGCACGGCCAATTCACCATGACCTGCATATCCCTGAACACTACGGGCAATTTAGCATGGCCAATCCACCCTGACCTGCACATCCCTGAACACTATGGGCAATTTTGCATGGCCAATCCACCCTGACCTGCACATCCCTGAACACTATGGCCATTTTAGCACAGCCAATCCACCCTAACCTGCACATCCCTGAACACTACGGGCAATTTAGCATGGCTAATCCACCCTAACCTGCACATCCCTGAACACTAAGGGCAATTTTGCATGGCCAATCCACCCTGACCTGCACATCCCTGAACACTATGGGCATTTTAGCACAGCCAATCCACCCTAACCTGCACATCCCTGAACACTATGGGCAAGTTAGCACGGCCAATCCACCCTGACCTGCGCATCCCTGAACACTATGGGCAATTTAGCATGGCCAATCCACCGTGACCTGAACATCCCTGAACACTATGGGCATTTTAGCACGGCCAATCCACTCTAACCTGCACATACCTGAGCAATATAGGCATTTTAGCACGGCCAATCCACTCTAACCTGCACATCCCTGAACACTATGGCCAATTTAGCACAGCCAATCCACCCTAACCTGCACATCCCTGAACACTATGGGTATTTTAACACGGCCATTCCACCCTGACCTGCACATCCCTGAACACTATAGGCAATTTAGCACGGCCAATCCACCCTGATCTGCACATCCCTGAACACTATGGGCAGATTAGCATGGCCAATCCACCCTAACCTGCACATCCCTGAACACTATGGGCAATTTAGCACAGCCAATCCACTCTAACCTGCACATCCCTGACCACTATGGGCATTTTAGCACAGCCAATCCACACTAACCTGCACATCCCTGAACACTATAGGCAATTCAGCACGGCCAATCCACCCTGACCTGCACATCCCTGAACACTATGGCCAATTTAGCAGGGCCAATCCACCCTAACCTGCACATCCCTGAACACTATGGGCAATTTAGCACGGCCAATCCACCCTGACCTGCGTATCCCTGAACACTATGGGCATTTTAGCACGGCCAATCCACCCTAACCTGCACATCCCTGAACACTATGGCCAATTTAGCACGGCCAATCCACCCTGACCTGCACATCCCTGAACACTATGGGCAATTTAGCACATCCAATCCACTCTAACCTGCACATCCCTGAGCACTACGGGCATTTTAGCACGGCCAATCCACTCTAACCTGCACATCCCTGAACACTATGGCCAATTTAGCACGGCTAATCCACCCTGACCTGCACATCCCTGAACACTAAGGGCAATTTTGCATGGCCAATCCACCCTGACCTGCACATCCCTGAACACTAAGGGCAATTTAGCACAGCCAATCCACCCTGACCTGCACATCCCTGAACACTATGGGCAATTTAGCACAGCCAATTCACCCTGACCTGCACATCCCTGAACACTATGGGTATTTAAGCACAGCCTATCCACCCTGACCTCCACATCCCTGAGCACTATGGGCATTTTAGCACGGCCAATCCACTCTAACCTGCACATCCCTGAGCACTATGGGCATTTTAGCACGGCCAATCCACTCTAACCTGCACATACCTGAGCAATATAGGCATTTTAGCACGGCCAATCCACTCTAACCTGCACATCCCTGAACACTATGGCCAATTTAGCACGGCTAATCCACCCTGACCTGCACATCCCTGAACACTATGGGCATTTTAGCACAGCCAATCCACCCTAACCTGCACATCCCTGAACACTATGGGCAGTTTCGCATGGCCAATCCACCCAAACCTGCACATCCCTGAACACTATGGGCAATTTAGCACGGCCAATCCACCCTGACCTGCGCATCCCTGAACACTATGTGTATTTTAGCACGGCCAATCCACCCTGACCTGCACATCCCTGAACACTATGGCCAATTTAGCACGGCCAATTCACCATGACCTGCATATCCCTGAACACTACGGGCAATTTAGCATGGCCAATCCACCCTGACCTGCACATCCCTGAACACTAAGGGCAATTTTGCATGGCCAATCCACCCTGACCTGCACATCCCTGAACACTATGGGCATTTTAGCACAGCCAATCCACCCTAACCTGCACATCCCTGAACACTATGGGCAATTTAGCACGGCCAATCCACCCTGACCTGCGCATCCCTGAACACTATGGGTATTTTAGCACGGCCAATCCACCCTGACCTGCACATCCCTGAACACTATGGGCAATTTTGCATGGCCAATCCACCCTGACCTGCACATCCCTGAACACTATGGCCAATTTAGCACAGCCAATCCACTCTAACCTGCACATCCCTCAACACTATGGACAATTCAGCACGGCCAATCCACCCTGACCTGCACATCACTGAACACTATGGGCAATTTAGCATGGCCAATCCACCCTAACCTGCACATCCCTGAACACTATGGGTATTTTAGCACAGCCAATCCACCCTCACCTCCACATCCCTGAACACTCTGGGCAATTTAGCACATCCAATCCACTCTAATCTGCACATCCCTGAACACTATGGGCAATTTAGCACAGCCAATCTACTCTGACCTGCACATCCCTGAGCACTATGGGCATTTTAGCACGGCCAATCCACTCTAACCTGCACATCCCTGAGCACTACGGGCATTTTAGCACGGCCAATCCACTCTAACCTGCACATACCTGAGCAATATAGGCATTTTAGCACGGCCAATCCACTCTAACCTGCACATTCCTGAACACTGTGGCCAATTTAGCACAGCCAATCCACCCTAACCTGCACATCCCTGAACACTATGGGTATTTTTGAACGGCCAATCCACCCTGACCTGCACATCCCTGAACACGATGGCCAATTTAGCACGGCCAATCCACCCTGACCTGCACATCCCTGAACACTATGGGCAATTTAGCACAGCCAATCCACCCTAACCTGCACATCCCTGAACACTATGGACATTTTAGCACGGCTAATCCACCCTGACCTGCACATCCCTGAACACTATGGGCAATTTAGCACAGCCAATCCACCCTAACCTGTACATCCCTGAACACTATGGGCAATTTAGCACAGCCAATCCACCCTAACCTGTACATCCCTGAACACTATGGGCATTTTAGCACAGCCAATCCACCCTGACCTCCACATCCATGAACACTATGGGCAATTTAGCACAGCCAATTCACCCTGACCTGCACATCCCTGAACACTATGGGCAATTTAGCACGGCCAATCCACCCTGACCTGCACATCCCCGAACACTATGGACATTTTAACACGGCCAATCCACCCTAACCTGCACATCCCTGAACACTACGGGCAATTTAGCACGGCTAATCCACCCTGAACGGCACATCCCTGAACACTATGGGTATTTAAGCACAGCCAATCCACCCTGACCTCCACATCCCTGAGCACTATGGGCATTTTAGCACGGCCAATCCACTCTAACCTGCACATCCCTGAGCACTATGGGCATTTTAGCACGGCCAATCCACTCTAACCTGCACATACCTGAGCAATATAGGCATTTTAGCACGGCCAATCCACTCTAACCTGCACATCCCTGAACACTATGGCCAATTTAGCACGGCTAATCCACCCTGACCTGCACATCCCTGAACACTATGGGCATTTAACACAGCCAATCCACCCTAACCTGCACATCCCTGAACACTATGGGCAGTTTCGCATGGCCAATCCACCCTAACCTGCACATCCCTGAACACTATGGGCAATTTAGCACGGCCAATCCACCCTGACCTGCGCATCCCTGAACACTATGGGTATTTTAGCACGGCCAATCCACCCTGACCTGCACATCCCTGAACACTATGGACATTTTAGCACGGCTAATCCACCCTGACCTGCACATCCCTGAACACTATGGGCAATTTAGCACAGCCAATCCACCCTGACCTCCACATCCATGAACACTGTGGGCAATTTAGCACAGCCAATCCACCCTAACCTGTACATCCCTGAACACTATGGGCAATTTAGCACAGCCAATCCACCCTGACCTCCACATCCATGAACACTATGGGCAATTTAGCACATCCAATCCACTCTAATCTGCACATCCCTGAACACTATGGGCAATTTAGCACAGCCAATCTACCCTGACCTGCACATCCCTGAGCACTATGGGCATTTTAGCACGGCCAATCCACTCTAACCTGCACATCCCTGAGCACTCCGGGCATTTTAGCACGGCCAATCCACTCTAACCTGCACATACCTGAGCAATATAGGCATTTTAGCACGGCCAATCCACTCTAACCTGAACATCCCTGAACACTATGGCCAATTTAGCACAGCCAATCCACCCTAACCTGCACATCCCTGAACACTGTGGGTATTTTTGCACGGCCAATCCACCCTGACCTCCACATCCCTCAACACTATGGGCAATTTAGCACGGCCAATCCACCCTGACCTGCACATTACTGAACACTATGGGCAATTTAGCATGGCCAATCCACCCTAACCTGCACATCCCTGAACACTATGGACATTTTAGCACGGCTAATCCACCCTGACCTGCACATCCCTGAACACTATGGGCAATTTAGCACAGCCAATCCACCCTAACTTGTACATCCCTGAACACCCTGGGCAATTTAGCACAGCCAATCCACCCTGACCTCCACATCCATGAACACTATGGGCAATTTAGCACAGCCAATCCACCCTAACCTGCACATCCCTGAACACTATGGGCAATTTAGCACAGCCAATCCACCCTGACCTCCACATCCCTGAACACTATGGGCAATTTAGCACAGCCAATCCACCCTAACCTGCACATCCCTGAACACTATGGGTATTTTAGCACAGCCAATCCACCCTGACCTGCACATCCCTGAACACTATGGCCAATTTAGCAGGGCCAATCCACCCTAACCTGCACATCCCTGAACACTATGGGCAATTTAGCACGGCCAATCCACCCTGACCTGCACATCCCTGAACACTATGGGCAATTTAGCACGACCAATCCACCCTAACCTGAATATCCCTAAACACTATGGGTATTTTAGCACAGCCAATCCACCCTGACCTGCACATCCCTGAACACGATGGGCAATTTAGCACAGCCAATCCACCCTGACCTGGACATCCCTGAACACTATGGGCAATTTAGCACGGCCAATACACCCTGACCTGCACATCCCTGAACACTAAGGGCAATTTTGCATGGCCAATCCACCCTGACCTGCACATCCCTGAACACTAAGGGCAATTTTGCATGGCCAATCCACCCTGACCTGCACATCCCTGAACACTATGGGCATTTTAGCACAGTCAATCCACCCTAACCTGTACATCCCTGAACACTATGGGCAAGTTAGCACAGCCAATCCACCCTAACCTGCACATCCCTGAACACTATGGGCAATTTAGCACAGCCAATTCACCCTGACCTGCACATCCCTGAACACTATGGGCAATTTAGCATGGCCAATCCACCCTGACCTGCACATCCCTGAACACTATGGGCAATTTAGCATGGCCAATTCACCATGACCTGCATATCCCTGAACACTACGGGCAACTTAGCAGGGCCAATCCACCCTAACCGGCACATCCCTGAACACTATGGGCAATTTAGCACGGCCAATCCACCCTGACCTGCGCATCCCTGAACACTATGGGTATTTTAGCACGGCCAATCCACCCTGACCTGCACATCCCTGAACACTATGGGCATTTTAGCACAGCCAATCCACCCGAACCTGCACATCCCTGAACACTATGGGCAGTTTCGCATGGCCAATCCACCCTAACCTGCACATCCCTGAACACTATGGGCAATTTAGCACGGCCAATCCACCCTGACCTGCGCATCCCTGAACACTATGGGTATTTTAGCACGGCCAATCCACCCTGACCTGCACATCCCTGAACACTATGGCCAATTTAGCACGGCCAATCCACCCTAACCTGCACATCCCTGAACACTATGGGCATTTTAGCACAGCCAATCCACCCTAACCTGTACATCCCTGAACACGATGGGCAATTTAGCACAGCCAATTCACCCTGACCTGCACATCCCTGAACACTATGGGCAATTTAGCATGGCCAATTCACCATGACCTGCATATCCCTGAACACTACGGGCAATTTAGCAGGGCCAATCCACCCTAACCGGCACATCCCTGAACACTATGGCCAATTTAGCACGGCCAATCCACCCTGACCTGCGCATCCCTGAACACTATGGGTATTTTAGCACGGCCAATCCACCCTGACCTGCACATCCCTGAACACTATGGGCAATTTAGCACGGCCAATCCACCCTGACCTGCACATCCCTGAACACTATCGCCAATTTAGCACGGCCAATAAACCCTGACCTGCACATCCCTGAACACTAAGGGCAATTTTGCATGGCCAATCCACCCTGACCTGCACATCCCAGAACACTATGGGCATTTTAGCACAGCCAATCCACCCTAACCTGTACATCCCTGAACACTGTGGGCAATTTAGCACAGCCAATCCACCCTAACCTGCACATCCCTGAACACTATGGGCAATTTAGCACAGCCAATTCACCCTGACCTGCACATCCCTGAACACTATGGGCAATTTAGCATGGCCAATCCACCCTGACCTGCACATCCCTGAACACTATGGGCAATTTAGCATGGCCAATTCACCATGACCTGCATATCCCTGAACACTACGGGCAACTTAGCAGGGCCAATCCACCCTAACCGGCACATCCCTGAACACTATGGGCAATTTAGCACGGCCAATCCACCCTGACCTGCGCATCCCTGAACACTATGGGTATTTTAGCACGGCCAATCCACCCTGACCTGCACATCCCTGAACACTATGGGCATTTTAGCACAGCCAATCCACCCGAACCTGCACATCCCTGAACACTATGGGTATTTT
The DNA here is from genome assembly GCF_037043375.1 of Chiloscyllium plagiosum. Classification (NCBI taxonomy): domain Eukaryota; kingdom Metazoa; phylum Chordata; class Chondrichthyes; order Orectolobiformes; family Hemiscylliidae; genus Chiloscyllium; species Chiloscyllium plagiosum. Next base: position 21,207,010 of record NW_028270171.1, on the reverse strand, counting down.
AGCACAGCCAATCCACCCTGACCTCCACATCCCTGAACACTATGGGCAATTTAGCACAGCCAATCCACCCTAACCTGCACATCCCTGAACACTATGGGTATTTTAGCACAGCCAATCCACCCTGACCTGCACATCCCTGAACACTATGGCCAATTTAGCAGGGCCAATCCACCCTAACCTGCACATCCCTGAACACTATAGGCAATTTAGCACGGCCAATCCACCCTGACCTGCACATCCCTGAACACGATGGGCAATTTAGCACAGCCAATCCACCCTGACCTGCACATCCCTGAACACTATCGCCAATTTAGCACGGCCAATAAACCCTGACCTGCACATCCCTGAACACTAAGGGCAATTTTGCATGGCCAATCCACCCTGACCTGCACATCCCTGAACACTATGGGCATTTTAGCACAGCCAATCCACCCTAACCTGTACATCCCTGAACACTGTGGGCAATTTAGCACAGCCAATCCACCCTAACCTGCACATCCCTGAACACTATGGGCAATTTAGCACAGCCAATTCACCCTGACCTGCACATCCCTGAACACTATGGGCAATTTAGCATGTCCAATCCACCCTGACCTGCACATCCCTGAACACTATGGGCAATTTAGCATGGCCAATTCACCATGACCTGCATATCCCTGAACACTACGGGCAACTTAGCAGGGCCAATCCACCCTAACCGGCACATCCCTGAACACTATGGGCAATTTAGCACGGCCAATCCACCCTGACCTGCGCATCCCTGAACACTATGGGTATTTTAGCACGGCCAATCCACCCTGACCTGCACATCCCTGAACACTATGGGCATTTTAGCACAGCCAATCCACCCGAACCTGCACATCCCTGAACACTATGGCCAATTTAGCACGGCCAATCCACCCTAACCTGCACATCCCTGAACACTATGGGCAATTTAGCACGGCCAATCCACCCTGACCTGCACATCCCTGAACACTAAGGGCAATTTTGCATGGCCAATCCACCCTGACCTGCACATCCCTGAACACTATGGGCATTTTAGCACAGCCAATCCACCCTAACCTGTACATCCCTGAACACTATGGGCAATTTAGCACAGCCAATTCACCCTGACCTGCACATCACTGAACACTATGGGCAATTTAGCATGGCCAATTCACCATGACCTGCATATCCCTGAACACTACGGGCAATTTAGCAGGGCCAATCCACCCTAACCGGCACATCCCTGAACACTATAGCCAATTTAGCACGGCCAATCCACCCTGACCTGCGCATCCCTGAACACTGTGGGTATTTTAGCACGGCTAATCCACCCTGACCTGCACATCCCTGAACACTATGGGCAATTTAGCACAGCCAATTCACCCTGACCTGCACGTCCCTGAACACTATGGGCAATTTAGCATGGCCAATCCACCCTGACCTGCACATCCCTGAACACTACGGGCAATTTAGCATGGCCAATCCACCCTGACCTGCACATCACTGAACACTATGGGCAATTTAGCATGGCCAATCCACCCTAACCTGCACATCCCTGAACACTATGGACATTTTAGCACGGCTAATCCACCCTAACCTGTACATCCCTGAACACTATGGGCAATTTAGCACAGCCAATCCACCCTGACCTCCACATCCATGAACACTATGGGCAATTTAGCACAGCCAATCCACCCTAACCTGCACATCCCTGAACACTATGGGTATTTTAGCACAGCCAATCCACCCTGACCTCCACATCCCTGAACACTCTGGGCAATTTAGCACATCCAATCCACTCTAATCTGCACATCCCTGAACACTATGGGCAATTTAGCACAGCCAATCTACCCTGACCTGCACAACCCTGAGCACTATGGGCATTTTAGCACGGCCAATCCACTCTAACCTGCACATCCCTGAGCACTACGGGCATTTTAGCACGGCCAATCCACTCTAACCTGCACATACCTGAGCAATATAGGCATTTTAGCACGGCCAATCCACTCTAACCTGCACATCCCTGAACACTATGGCCAATTTAGCACATCCAATCCACTCTAACCTGCACATCCCTGAACAATATGGACATTTTAGCACGGCTAATCCACCCTGACCTGCACATCCCTGAACACTATGGGCAATTTAGCACAGCCAATCCACCCTAACCTGCACATCCCTGAACACTATGGGCAATTTAGCACGGCCAATCCACCCTGACCTGCACATCCCTGAACACTATGGGCATTTTAGCACGGCCAATCCACCCTAACCTGCACATCCCTGAACACTATGGGTATTTTAGCACAGCCAATCCACCCTGACCTGCACATCCCTGAACACTATGGCCAATTTAGCACAGCCAATCCACCCTGACCTGCACATCCCTGAACACTATGGACAATTTAGCACGGCCAATCCACCCTGACCTGCACATCCCTGAACACTATGGGCAATTTAGCACAGCCAATCTACTCTGACCTGCACATCCCTGAGCACTATGGGCATTTTAGCACGGCCAATCCACTCTAACCTGCACATCCCTTAGCACTCCGGGCATTTTAGCACGGCCAATCCACTCTAACCTGCACATACCTGAGCAATATAGGCATTTTAGCACGGCCAATCCACTCTAACCTGCACATCCCTGAACACTATGGCCAATTTAGCACAGCCAATCCACCCTAACCTGCACATCCCTGAACACTATGGGTATTTTTGAACGGCCAATCCACCCTGACCTGCACATCCCTGAACACTATGGCCAATTTAGCACGGCCAATCCACCCTGACCTGCACATCCCTGAACACTATGGGCAATTTAGCACAGCCAATTCACCCTGACCTGCACATCCCTGAACACTATGGGCAATTTAGCATGGCCAATCCACCCTGACCTGCACATCCCTGAACACTATGGGCAATTTAGCATGGCCAATTCACCATGACCTGCATATCCCTGAACACTACGGGCAATTTAGCAGGGCCAATCCACCCTATCCGGCACATCCCTGAACACTTTGGCCAATTTAGCACGGCCAATCCACCCTGACCTGCGCATCCCTGAACACTATGGGTATTTTAGCACGGCCAATCCACCCTGACCTGCACATCCCTGAACACTATGGGCAATTTAGCACAGCCAATTCACCCTGACCTGCACATCCCTGAACACTATGGGCAATTTAGCATGGCCAATCCACCCTGACCTGCACATCCCTGAACACTACGGGCAATTTAGCATGGCCATTTCACCATGACCTGCATATCCCTGAACACTACGGGCAATTTAGCATGGCCAATCCACCCTGACCTGCACATCCCTGAACACTATGGGCAATTTAGCACAGCCAATTCACCCTGACCTGCACATCCCTGAACACTATGGGCATTTTAGCACAGCCAATCCACCCTAACCTGCACATCCCTGAACACTATGGGCAGTTTCGCATGGCCAATCCACCCTAACCTGCACATCCCTGAACACAATGGGCAATTTAGCACGGCCAATCCACCCTGACCTGCGCATCCCTGAACACTATGGCCAATTTAGCACGGCCAATCCACCCTAACCTGCACATCCCTGAACACTATGGGCAATTTAGCAGGGCCAATCCACCCTGACCTCCACATCCCTGAACACTATGGGCAATTTCGCACAGCCAATCCACTCTAACCTGCACATCCCTGAACACTATGGACAATTCAGCACGGCCAATCCACCCTGACCTGCACATCACTGAACACTATGGGCAATTTAGCATGGCCAATCCACCCTAACCTGCACATCCCTGAACACTATGGGCAATTTAGCACAGCCAATTCACCCTGACCTGCACATCCCTGAACACTATGGGCAATTTAGCACGGCCAATCCACTCTAACCTGCACATCCCCGAACACTATGGACATTTTAACACGGCCAATCCACCCTAACCTGCACATCCCTGAACACTATGGGCATTTTAGCACGGCCAATCCACTCTAACCTGCACATCCCTGAACACAATGGCCAATTTAGCACGGCTAATCCACCCTGACCTGCACATCCCTGAACACTACGGGCAATTTAGCATGGCCAATTCACCATGACCTGCATATCCCTGAACACTACGGGCAATTTAGCATGGCCAATCCACCCTGACCTGCACATCCCTGAACACTATGGGCAATTTTGCATGGCCAATCCACCCTGACCTGCACATCCCTGAACACTATGGGCATTTTAGCACAGCCAATCCACCCTAACCTGCACATCCCTGAACACTATGGGCAGTTTCGCATGGCCAATCCACCCTAACCTGCACATCCCTGAACACTATGGGCAATTTAGCACGGCCAATCCACCCTGACCTGCGCATCCCTGAACACTACGGGCAATTTAGCACAGCCAATCCACCCTGACCTGCACATCCCTGAACACTATGGCCAATTTAGCACGGCCAATCCACCCTGACCTGCACATCCCTGAACACTATGGGCAATTTAGCACAGCCAATCCACCCTGACCTCCACATCCCTGAACACTATGGGCAATTTAGCACAGCCAATCCACCCTAACCTGCACATCCCTGAACACTATGGGTATTTTAGCACAGCCAATCCACCCTGACCTGCACATCCCTGAACACTATGGGCAATTTAGCACAGCCAATCCACCCTGACCTGCACATCCCTGAACACTATGGGCAATTTAGCACGGCCAATCCACCCTGACCTGCACATCCCTGAACACTAAGGGCAATTTTGCATGGCCAATCCACCCTGACCTGCACATCCCTGAACACTATGGGCATTTTAGCACAGCCAATCCACCCTAACCTGTACATCCCTGAACACTATGGGCAATTTAGCACAGCCAATCCACCCTAACCGGCACATCCCTGAACACTATGGCCAATTTAGCACGGCCAATCCACCCTGACCTGCACATCCCTGAACACTATGGGCAATTTAGCACAGCCAATTCACCCTGACCTGCACATCCCTGAACACTATGGGCAATTTAGCATGGCCAATCCACCCTGACCTGCACATCCCTGAACACTACGGGCAATTTAGCATGGCCATTTCACCATGACCTGCACATCCCTGAACACTATGGGCAGTTTCGCATGGCCAATCCACCCTAACCTGCACATCCCTGAACACTATGGGCAATTTAGCACGGCCAATCCACCCTGACCTGCGCATCCCTGAACACTATGGGTATTTTAGCACGGCCAATCCACCCTGACCTGCACATCCCTGAACACTATGGCCAATTTAGCACGGCCAATCCACCCTAACGTGCACATCCCTGAACACTATGGGCAATTTAGCAGGGCCAATCCACCCTGACCTGCACATCACTGAACACTATGGGCAATTTAGCATGGCCAATCCACCCTAACCTGCACATCCCTGAACACTATGGGCAATTTAGCACAGCCAATCCACCCTAACCTGTACATCCCTGAACACTATGGGCAATTTAGCACAGCCAATCCACCCTAACCTGTACATCCCTGAACACTATGGGCAATTTAGCACAGCCAATCCACCCTGACCTCCACATCCATGAACACTATGGGCAATTTAGCACAGCCAATCCACCCTAACCTGCACATCCCTGAACACTATGGGTATTTTAGCACAGCCAATCCACCCTGACCTCCACATCCCTGAACACTCTGGGCAATTTAGCACATCCAATCCACTCTAATCTGCACATCCCTGAACACTATGGGCAATTTAGCACAGCCAATCTACCCTGACCTGCACAACCCTGAGCACTATGGGCATTTTAGCACGGCCAATCCACTCTAACCTGCACATCCCTGAGCACTACGGGCATTTTAGCACGGCCAATCCACTCTAACCTGCACATACCTGAGCAATATAGGCATTTTAGCACGGCCAATCCACTCTAACCTGCACATCCCTGAACACTATGGCCAATTTAGCACAGCCAATCCACCCTAACCTGCACATCCCTGAACACTATGGACATTTTAGCACGGCTAATCCACCCTGACCTGCACATCCCTGAACACTATGGGCAATTTAGCATAGCCAATCCACCCTAACCTGCACATCCCTGAACACTATGGGCAATTTAGCATGGCCAATCCACCCTGACCTGCACATCCCTGAACACTATGGGCATTTTAGCACGGCCAATCCACCCTAACCTGCACATCCCTGAACACTATGGGTATTTTAGCACAGCCAATCCACCCTGACCTGCACATCCCTGAACACTATGGCCAATTTAGCACGGCCAATCCACCCTGACCTGCACATCCCTGAACACTATGGGCAATTTAGCACAGCCAATCCACCCTGACCTCCACATCCCTGAACACTATGGGCAATTTAGCACAGCCAATCCACCCTAACCTGCACATCCCTGAACACTGTGGGTATTTTAGCACAGCCAATCCACCCTGACCTGCACATCCCTGAACACTATGGGCAATTTAGCACGGCCAATCCACCCTGACCTGCACATCCCTGAACACTATGGCCAATTTAGCAGGGCCAATCCACCCTAACGTGCACATCCCTGAACACTATGGGCAATTTAGCAGGGCCAATCCACCCTGACCTGCACATCCCTGAACACTGTGTGCATTTTAGCACGACCAATCCACCCTAACCTGCACATCCCTGAACACTATGGGCAATTTAGCACAGCCAATCCACCTTGACCTGCACATCCCTGAACACTATGGGCAATTTATCACGGCCAATCCACCCTAACCTGTACATCCCTGAACACTATGGGCAATTTAGCACAGCCAATCCACCCTGACCTGCACATCCCTGAACACTCTGGGCATTTTAGCACGACCAATCCACCCTAACCTGCACATCCCTGAACACTATGGGTATTTTAGCACAGCCAATCCACCCTGACCTGCACATCCCTGAACACTATGGGCAATTTAGCACAGCCAATCCACCTTGACCTGCACATCCCTGAACACTATGGGCAATTTATCACGGCCAATCCACCCTGACCTGCACATCCCTGAACACTAAGGGCAATTTTGCATGGCCAATCCACCCTGACCTGCACATCCCTGAACACTATGGGCATTTTAGCACAGCCAATCCACCCTAACCTGTACATCCCTGAACACTATGGGCAATTTAGCACAGCCAATCCACCCTAACCTGCACATCCCTGAACACTATGGGCAATTTAGCACGGCCAATTCACCCTGACCTGCACATCCCTGAACACTATGGGCAATTTAGCATGGCCAATCCACCCTGACCTGCACATCCCTGAACACTATGGGCAATTTAGCATGGCCCATTCATCATGACCTGCATATCCCTGAACACTACGGGCAATTTAGCATGGCCAATTCACCATGACCTGTATATCCCTGAACACTACGGGCAATTTAGCAGGGCCAATCCACCCTAACCGGCACATCCCTGAACACTATGGGCAATTTAGCACGGCCAATCCACCCTGACCTGCGCATCCCTGAACACTATGGGTATTTTAGCACGGCCAATCCACCCTGACCTGCACATCCCTGAACACTATGGGCAATTTAGCACAGCCAATTCACCCTGACCTGCACATCCCTGAACACTATGGGCAATTTAGCATGGCCAATTCACCCTGACCTGCACATCCCTGAACACTACGGGCAATTTAGCATGGCCAATCCACCCTAACCTGCACATCCCTGAACACTATGGGTATTTTAGCACAGCCAATCCACCCTGACCTCCACATCCCTGAACACTCTGGGCAATTTAGCACATCCAATCCACTCTAATCTGCACATCCCTGAACACTGTGGGCAATTTAGCACAGCCAATCTACCCTGACCTGCACATCCCTGAGCACTATGGGCATTTTAGCACGGCCAATCCACTCTAACCTGCACATCCCTGAGCACTATGGGCATTTTAGCACGGCCAATCCACTCTAACCTGCACATACCTGAGCAATATAGGCATTTTAGCACGGCCAATCCACTCTAACCTGCACATCCCTGAACACTATGGCCAATTTAGCACAGCCAATCCACCCTAACCTGCACATCCCTGAACACTATGGGTATTTTTGCACGGCCAATCAACCCTGACCTGCACATCCCTGAACACTATGGCCAATTTAGCACAGCCAATCCACCCTAACCTGCACATCCCTGAACACTATGGGCAATTTAGCACAGCCAATTCACCCTGACCTGCACATCCCTGAACACTATGGGCAATTTAGCACGGCCAATCCACCCTGACCTGCACATCCCCGAACACTATGGACATTTTAGCACAGCCAATCCACCCTAACCTGCACATCCCTGAATACTACGGGCAATTTAGCACGGCCAATCCACCCTGACCGGCACATCCCTGAACACTATGGGTATTTAAGCACAGCCAATCCACCCTGACCTCCACATCCCTGAGCACTATGGGCATTTTAGCACGGCCAATCCACTCTAACCTGCACATCCCTGAGCACTATGGGCATTTTAGCACGGCCAATCCACTCTAACCTGCACATACCTGAGCAATATAGGCATTTTAGCACGGCCAATCCACTCTAACCTGCACATCCCTGAACACTATGGCCAATTTAGCACGGCTAATCCACCCTGACCTGCACATCCCTGAACACTAAGGGCAATTTTGCATGGCCAATCCACCCTGACCTGCACATCCCTGAACACTATGGGCATTTTAGCACAGCCAATCCACCCTAACCTGCACATCCCTGAACACTATGGGCAGTTTCGCATGGCCAATCCACCCTAACCTGCACATCCCTGAACACTATGGGCAATTTAGCACGGCCAATCCACCCTGACCTGCGCATCCCTGAACACTATGGGTATTTTAGCACGGCCAATCCACCCTGACCTGCACATCCCTGAACACTATGGCCAATTTAGCACGGCCAATCCACCCTAACCTGCACATCCCTGAACACTATGGGCAATTTAGCACGGCCAATCCACCCTGACCTGCACATCCCTGAACACTAAGGGCAATTTTGCATGGCCAATCCACCCTGACCTGCACATCCCTGAACACTATGGGTATTTTAGCACAGCCAATCCACCCTGACCTGCACATCCCTGAACACTATGGCCAATTTAGCATGGCCAATCCACCCTGACCTGCACATCCCTGAACACTATGGGCAATTTAGCACGGCCAATTCACCATGACCTGCATATCCCTGAACACTACGGGCAATTTAGCATGGCCAATCCACCCTAACCTGCACATCCCTGAACACCATGGGCAATTTAGCACAGCCAATCCACCCTAACCTGCACATCCCTGAACACTATGGGCAATTCAGCACGGCCAATCCACCCTAGCCTGCACATCCCTGAACACTATGGGCATTTTAGCACGGCCAATCCACCCTGACCTGCGCATCCCTGAACACTATGGGTATTTTAGCACGGCCAATCCACCCTGACCTCCACATCCCTGAACACTATGGGCAATTTAGCACAGCCAATCCACCCTAACCTGTACATCCCTGAACACTATGGGCAATTTAGCACAGCCAATCCACCCTGACCTCCACATCCATGAACACTATGGGCAATTTAGCACAGCCAATCCACCCTAACCTGCACATTCCTGAACACTGTGGGCAATTTAGCACAGCCAATCCACCCTGACCTGCACATCCCTGAACACTACGGGCAATTTAGCACGGCCAATCCACCCTGACCTGCACATCCCTGAACACTATGGGTATTTTAGCACGGCCAATTCACCCTGACCTGCACATCCCTGAACACTACGGGCAAATCAGCACGGCCAATCCACCCTGACCTGCACATCCCTGAACACTATGGGTATTTTAGCACGGCCAATCCACCCTGACCTGCACATCCCTGAACACTACGGGCAATTTAGCACGGCCAATCCACCCTGACCTGCACATCCCTGAACACTATGGGTATTTTAGCACGGCCAATCCACCCTGACCTGCACATCCCTGAACACTACGAGCAATTTAGCACGGCCAATCCACTCTAACCTGCACATCCCTGAACACTATGGGCAATTTAGCAAGGCCAATCCACCCTGACCTGCACATTCCTGAATACTACGAGCAATTTAGCACGGCCAATCCACTCTAATCTGCACATCCCTGAACACTATGGGCAATTTAGCACAGCCAATCCACCCTGACCTCCACATCCATGAACACTATGGGCAATTTAGCACAGCCAATCCACCCTAACCTGCACATCCCTGAACACTATGGGTATTTTAGCACAGCCAATCCACCCTGACCTCCACATCCCTGAACACTCTGGGCAATTTAGCACAGCCAATCTACCCTGACCTGCACAACCCTGAGCACTATGGGCATTTTAGCACGGCCAATCCACTCTAACCTGCACATCCCTGAGCACTACGGGCATTTTAGCACGGCCAATCCACTCTAACCTGCACATACCTGAGCAATATAGGCATTTTAGCACGGCCAATCCACTCTAACCTGCACATCCCTGAACACTATGGCCAATTTAGCACAGCCAATCCACCCTAACCTGCACATCCCTGAACACTATGGACATTTTAGCACGGCTAATCCACCCTGACCTGCACATCCCTGAACACTATGGGCAATTTAGCATAGCCAATCCACCCTAACCTGCACATCCCTGAACACTATGGGCAATTTAGCATGGCCAATCCACCCTGACCTGCACATCCCTGAACACTATGGGCATTTTAGCACGGCCAATCCACCCTAACCTGCACATCCCTGAACACTATGGGTATTTTAGCACAGCCAATCCACCCTGACCTGCACATCCCTGAACACTATGGCCAATTTAGCACGGCCAATCCACCCTGACCTGCACATCCCTGAACACTATGGGCAATTTAGCACAGCCAATCCACCCTGACCTCCACATCCCTGAACACTATGGGCAATTTAGCACAGCCAATCCACCCTAACCTGCACATCCCTGAACACTGTGGGTATTTTAGCACAGCCAATCCACCCTGACCTGCACATCCCTGAACACTATGGGCAATTTAGCACGGCCAATCCACCCTGACCTGCACATCCCTGAACACTATGGCCAATTTAGCAGGGCCAATCCACCCTAACCTGCACATCCCTGAACACTATGGGCAATTTAGCACGACCAATCCACCCTAACCTGCACATCCCTGAACACTATGGGTATTTTAGCACAGCCAATCCACCCTGACCTGCACATCCCTGAACACTATGGGCAATTTAGCACAGCCAATCCACCTTGACCTGCACATCCCTGAACACTATGGGCAATTTATCACGGCCAATCCACCCTAACCTGTACATCCCTGAACACTATGGGCAATTTAGCACAGCCAATCCACCCTGACCTGCACATCCCTGAACACTATGGGCATTTTAGCACGACCAATCCACCCTAACCTGCACATCCCTGAACACTATGGGTATTTTAGCACAGCCAATCCACCCTGACCTGCACATCCCTGAACACTATGGGCAATTTAGCACAGCCAATCCACCTTGACCTGCACATCCCTGAACACTATGGGTATTTTAGCACAGCCAATCCACCCTAACCTGCACATCCCTGAACACTATGGGCAGTTTCGCATGGCCAATCCACCCTAACCTGCACATCCCTGAACACTATGGGCAATTTAGCACGGCCAATCCACCCTGACCTGCGCATCCCTGAACACTATGGGTATTTTAGCACGGCCAATCCACCCTGACCTGCACATCCCTGAACACTATGGCCAATTTAGCACGGCCAATCCACCCTAACCTGCACATCCCTGAACACTATGGGCAATTTAGCACGGCCAATCCACCCTGACCTGCACATCCCTGAACACTAAGGGCAATTTTGCATGGCCAATCCACCCTGACCTGCACATCCCTGAACACTATGGGTATTTTAGCACAGCCAATCCACCCTGACCTGCACATCCCTGAACACTATGGCCAATTTAGCATGGCCAATCCACCCTGACCTGCACATCCCTGAACACTATGGGCAATTTAGCACGGCCAATTCACCATGACCTGCATATCCCTGAACACTACGGGCAATTTAGCATGGCCAATCCACCCTAACCTGCACATCCCTGAACACCATGGGCAATTTAGCACAGCCAATCCACCCTAACCTGCACATCCCTGAACACTATGGGCAATTCAGCACGGCCAATCCACCCTAGCCTGCACATCCCTGAACACTATGGGCATTTTAGCACGGCCAATCCACCCTGACCTGCGCATCCCTGAACACTATGGGTATTTTAGCACGGCCAATCCACCCTGACCTCCACATCCCTGAACACTATGGGCAATTTAGCACAGCCAATCCACCCTAACCTGTACATCCCTGAACACTATGGGCAATTTAGCACAGCCAATCCACCCTGACCTCCACATCCATGAACACTATGGGCAATTTAGCACAGCCAATCCACCCTAACCTGCACATTCCTGAACACTGTGGGCAATTTAGCACAGCCAATCCACCCTGACCTGCACATCCCTGAACACTACGGGCAATTTAGCACGGCCAATCCACCCTGACCTGCACATCCCTGAACACTATGGGTATTTTAGCACGGCCAATTCACCCTGACCTGCACATCCCTGAACACTACGGGCAATTCAGCACGGCCAATCCACCCTGACCTGCACATCCCTGAACACTATGGGTATTTTAGCACGGCCAATCCACCCTGACCTGCACATCCCTGAACACTACGGGCAATTTAGCACGGCCAATCCACTCTAACCTGCACATCCCTGAACACTATGGGCAATTTAGCAAGGCCAATCCACCCTGACCTGCACATTCCTGAATACTACGAGCAATTTAGCACGGCCAATCCACTCTAATCTGCACATCCCTGAACACTATGGGCAATTTAGCACAGCCAATCCACCCTGACCTCCACATCCATGAACACTATGGGCAATTTAGCACAGCCAATCCACCCTAACCTGCACATCCCTGAACACTATGGGTATTTTAGCACAGCCAATCCACCCTGACCTCCACATCCCTGAACACTCTGGGCAATTTAGCACATCCAATCCACTCTAATCTGCACATCCCTGAACACTATGGGCAATTTAGCACAGCCAATCTACCCTGACCTGCACAACCCTGAGCACTATGGGCATTTTAGCACGGCCAATCCACTCTAACCTGCACATCCCTGAGCACTACGGGCATTTTAGCACGGCCAATCCACTCTAACCTGCACATACCTGAGCAATATAGGCATTTTAGCACGGCCAATCCACTCTAACCTGCACATCCCTGAACACTATGGCCAATTTAGCACAGCCAATCCACCCTAACCTGCACATCCCTGAACACTATGGACATTTTAGCACGGCTAATCCACCCTGACCTGCACATCCCTGAACACTATGGGCAATTTAGCATAGCCAATCCACCCTAACCTGCACATCCCTGAACACTATGGGCAATTTAGCATGGCCAATCCACCCTGACCTGCACATCCCTGAACACTATGGGCATTTTAGCACGGCCAATCCACCCTAACCTGCACATCCCTGAACACTATGGGTATTTTAGCACAGCCAATCCACCCTGACCTGCACATCCCTGAACACTATGGCCAATTTAGCACGGCCAATCCACCCTGACCTGCACATCCCTGAACACTATGGGCAATTTAGCACAGCCAATCCACCCTGACCTCCACATCCCTGAACACTATGGGCAATTTAGCACAGCCAATCCACCCTAACCTGCACATCCCTGAACACTGTGGGTATTTTAGCACGGCCAATCCACCCTGACCTGCACATCCCTGAACACTATGGCCAATTTAGCAGGGCCAATCCACCCTAACCTGCACATCCCTGAACACTATGGGCAATTTAGCACGGCCAATCCACCCTGACCTGCACATCCCTGAACACTGTGTGCATTTTAGCACGACCAATCCACCCTAACCTGCACATCCCTGAACACTATGGGTATTTTAGCACAGCCAATCCACCCTGACCTGCACATCCCTGAACACTATGGGCAATTTAGCACAGCCAATCCACCTTGACCTGCACATCCCTGAACACTATGGGCAATTTATCACGGCCAATCCACCCTAACCTGTACATCCCTGAACACTATGGGCAATTTAGCACAGCCAATCCACCCTGACCTGCACATCCCTGAACACTCTGGGCATTTTAGCACGACCAATCCACCCTAACCTGCACATCCCTGAACACTATGGGTATTTTAGCACAGCCAATCCACCCTGACCTGCACATCCCTGAACACTATGGGCAATTTAGCACAGCCAATCCACCTTGACCTGCACATCCCTGAACACTATGGGCAATTTATCACGGCCAATCCACCCTGACCTGCACATCCCTGAACACTATGGGCAATTTAGCATGGCCCATTCATCATGACCTGCATATCCCTGAACACTACGGGCAATTTAGCATGGCCAATTCACCATGACCTGTATATCCCTGAACACTACGGGCAATTTAGCAGGGCCAATCCACCCTAACCGGCACATCCCTGAACACTATGGCCAATTTAGCACGGCCAATCCACCCTGACCTGCGCATCCCTGAACACTATGGGTATTTTAGCACGGCCAATCCACCCTGACCTGCACATCCCTGAACACTATGGGCAATTTAGCACAGCCAATCCACCCTGACCTGCACATCCCTGAACACTATGGACATTTTAGCACGGCTAATCCACCCTAACCTGTACATCCCTGAACACTATGGGCAATTTAGCACAGCCAATCCACCCTGACCTCCACATCCATGAACACTATGGGCAATTTAGCACAGCCAATCCACCCTAACCTGCACATCCCTGAACACTATGGGTATTTTAGCACAGCCAATCCACCCTGACCTCCACATCCCTGAACACTCTGGGCAATTTAGCACATCCAATCCACTCTAATCTGCACATCCCTGAACACTATGGGCAATTTAGCACAGCCAATCTACCCTGACCTGCACAACCCTGAGCACTATGGGCATTTTAGCACGGCCAATCCACTCTAACCTGCACATCCCTGAGCACTACGGGCATTTTAGCACGGCCAATCCACTCTAACCTGCACATACCTGAGCAATATAGGCATTTTAGCACGGCCAATCCACTCTAACCTGCACATCCCTGAACACTATGGCCAATTTAGCACATCCAATCCACTCTAACCTGCACATCCCTGAACACTATGGGCAATTTAGCACGGCCAATCCACCCTGACCTGCACATCCCTGAACACTATGGGCATTTTAGCACGGCCAATCCACCCTAACCTGCACATCCCTGAACACTATGGGTATTTTAGCACAGCCAATCCACCCTGACCTGCACATCCCTGAACACTATGGCCAATTTAGCACGGCCAATCCACCCTGACCTGCACATCCCTGAACACTATGGGCAATTTAGCACAGCCAATCCACCCTGACCTCCACATCCCTGAACACTATGGGCAATTTAGCACAGCCAATCCACCCTAACCTGCACATCCCTGAACACTATGGGTATTTTAGCACAGCCAATCCACCCTGACCTGCACATCCCTGAACACTATGGACAATTTAGCATGGCCAATCCACCCTGACCTGCACATCCCTGAACACTAAGGGCAATTTTGCATGGCCAATCCACCCTGACCTGCACATCCCTGAACACTATGGCCAATTTAGCACGGCCAATCCACCCTGACCTGCACATCCCTGAACACTATGGGCAATTTAGCACAGCCAATTCACCCTGACCTGCACATCCCTGAACACTATGGCCAATTTAGCATGGCCAATCCACCCTGACCTGCACATCCCTGAACACTATGGCCAATTTAGCACAGCCAATTCACCCTGACCTGCACATCCCTGAACACTATGGGCAATTTATCACGGCCAATCCACCCTGACCTGCACATCCCTGAACACTAAGGGCAATTTTGCATGGCCAATCCACCCTGACCTGCACATCCCTGAACACTATGGGCAATTTAGCACAGCCAATCTACTCTGACCTGCACATCCCTGAGCACTATGGGCATTTTAGCACGGCCAATCCACTCTAACCTGCACATCCCTGAGCACTCCGGGCATTTTAGCACGGCCAATCCACTCTAACCTGCACATACCTGAGCAATATAGGCATTTTAGCACGGCCAATCCACTCTAACCTGCACATCCCTGAACACTATGGCCAATTTAGCACAGCCAATCCACCCTAACCTGCACATCCCTGAACACTATGGGTATTTTTGAACGGCCAATCCACCCTGACCTGCACATCCCTGAACACTATGGCCAATTTAGCACGGCCAATCCACCCTGACCTGCACATCCCTGAACACTATGGGCAATTTAGCACAGCCAATTCACCCTGACCTGCACATCCCTGAACACTATGGGCAATTTAGCATGGCCAATCCACCCTGACCTGCACATCCCTGAACACTATGGGCAATTTAGCATGGCCAATTCACCATGACCTGCATATCCCTGAACACTACGGGCAATTTAGCAGGGCCAATCCACCCTAACCGGCACATCCCTGAACACTATGGCCAATTTAGCACGGCCAATCCACCCTGACCTGCGCATCCCTGAACACTATGGGTATTTTAGCACGGCCAATCCACCCTGACCTGCACATCCCTGAACACTATGGGCAATTTAGCACAGCCAATTCACCCTGACCTGCACATCCCTGAACACTATGGGCAATATAGCATGGCCAATCCACCCTGACCTGCACATCCCTGAACACTACGGGCAATTTAGCATGGCCATTTCACCATGACCTGCATATCCCTGAACACTACGGGCAATTTTGCATGGCCAATCCACCCTGACCTGCACATCCCTGAACACTATGGGCATTTTAGCACAGCCAATCCACCCTAACCTGCACATCCCTGAACACTATGGGCAATTTAGCACGGCCAATCCACCCTGACCTGCGCATCCCTGAACACTATGGGTATTTTAGCATGGCCAATCCACCCTGACCTGCACATCCCTGAACACTATGGCCAATTTAGCACGGCCAATCCACCCTAACCTGCACATCCCTGAACACTATGGGCAATTTAGCAGGGCCAATCCACCCTGACCTCCACATCCCTGAACACTATGGGCAATTTCGCACAGCCAATCCACTCTAACCTGCACATCCCTGAACACTATGGACAATTCAGCACGGCCAATCCACCCTGACCTGCACATCACTGAACACTATGGGCAATTTAGCATGGCCAATCCACCCTAACCTGCACATCCCTGAACACTATGGACATTTTAGCACGGCTAATCCACCCTGACCTGCACATCCCTGAACACTATGGGCAATTTAGCACAGCCAATCCACCCTAACCTGTACATCCCTGAACACTATGGGCAATTTAGCACAGCCAATCCACCCTGACCTCCACATCCATGAACACTATGGGCAATTTAGCACAGCCAATCCACCCTAACCTGCACATCCCTGAACACTATGGGTATTTTAGCACAGCCAATCCACCCTGACCTCCACATCCCTGAACACTCTGGGCAATTTAGCACATCCAATCCACTCTAATCTGCACATCCCTGAACACTATGGGCAATTTAGCACAGCCAATCTACCCTGACCTGCACAACCCTGAGCACTATGGGCATTTTAGCACGGCCAATCCACTCTAACCTGCACATCCCTGAGCACTACGGGCATTTTAGCACGGCCAATCCACTCTAACCTGCACATCCCTGAACACTATGGCCAATTTAGCACAGCCAATCCACCCTAACCTGCACATCCCTGAACACTATGGGTATTTTTGGACGGCCAATCCACCCTGACCTGCACATCCCTGAACACTATGGCCAATTTAGCAGGGCCAATCCACCCTAACCTGCACATCCCTGAACACTATGGGCAATTTAGCACGGCCAATCCACCCTGACCTGCACATCCCTGAACACTATGGGCATTTTAGCACGGCCAATCCACCCTAACCTGCACATCCCTGAACACTATGGGTATTTTAGCACAGCCAATCCACCCTGACCTGCACATCCCTGAACACTATGGCCAATTTAGCACGGCCAATCCGCCCTGACCTGCACATCCCTGAACACTATGGGCAATTTAGCACAGCCAATCTACCCTGACCTGCACAACCCTGAGCACTATGGGCATTTTAGCACGGCCAATCCACTCTAACCTGCACATCCCTGAGCACTACGGGCATTTTAGCACGGCCAATCCACTCTAACCTGCACATCCCTGAACACTATGGCCAATTTAGCACAGCCAATCCACCCTAACCTGCACATCCCTGAACACTATGGGTATTTTTGGACGGCCAATCCACCCTGACCTGCACATCCCTGAACACTATGGCCAATTTAGCAGGGCCAATCCACCCTAACCTGCACATCCCTGAACACTATGGGCAATTTAGCACGGCCAATCCACCCTGACCTGCACATCCCTGAACACTATGGGCATTTTAGCACGGCCAATCCACCCTAACCTGCACATCCCTGAACACTATGGGTATTTTAGCACAGCCAATCCACCCTGACCTGCACATCCCTGAACACTATGGCCAATTTAGCACGGCCAATCCGCCCTGACCTGCACATCCCTGAACACTATGGGCAATTTAGCACAGCCAATCCACCCTGACCTGCACATCCCTGAACACTATGGCCAATTTAGCAGGGCCAATCCACCCTAACCTGCACATCCCTGAACACTATAGGCAATTTAGCACGGCCAATCCACCCTGACCTGCACATCCCTGAACACTATGGGCAATTTAGCACGACCAATCCACCCTAACCTGCACATCCCTGAACACTATGGGTATTTTAGCACAGCCAATCCACCCTGACCTGCACATCCCTGAACACGATGGGCAATTTAGCACAGCCAATCCACCCTGACCTGCACATCCCTGAACACTATCGCCAATTTAGCACGGCCAATAAACCCTGACCTGCACATCCCTGAACACTAAGGGCAATTTTGCATGGCCAATCCACCCTGACCTGCACATCCCTGAACACTATGGGCATTTTAGCACAGCCAATCCACCCTAACCTGTACATCCCTGAACACTGTGGGCAATTTAGCACAGTCAATCCACCCTAACCTGCACATCCCTGAACACTATGGGCAATTTAGCACACCCAATTCACCCTGACCTGCACATCCCTGAACACTATGGCCAATTTAGCATGGCCAATCCACCCTGACCTGCACATCCCTGAACACTATGGGCAATTTAGCATGGCCAATTCACCATGACCTGCATATCCCTGAACACTACGGGCAACTTAGCAGGGCCAATCCACCCTAACCGGCACATCCCTGAACACTATGGGCAATTTAGCACGGCCAATCCACCCTGACCTGCGCATCCCTGAACACTATGGGTATTTTAGCACGGCCAATCCACCCTGACCTGCACATCCCTGAACACTATGGGCATTTTAGCACAGCCAATCCACCCGAACCTGCACATCCCTGAACACTATGGGCAGTTTTGCATGGCCAATCCACCCTAACCTGCACATCCCTGAACACTATGGGCAATTTAGCAAGGCCAATCCACCCTGACCTGCGCATCCCTGAACACTATGGGTATTTTAGCATGGCCAATTCACCATGAACTGCATATCCCTGAACACTACGGGCAATTTAGCAGGGCCAATCCACCCTAACCGGCACATCCCTGAACACTATGGCCAATTTAGCACGGCCAATCCACCCTGACCTGCGCATCCCTGAACACTGTGGGTATTTTAGCACGGCTAATCCACCCTGACCTGCACATCCCTGAACACTATGGGCAATTTAGCACAGCCAATTCACCCTGACCTGCACATCCCAAAACACTATGGGCAATTTAGCATGGCCAATCCACCCTGACCTGCACATCCCTGAACACTACGGGCAATTTAGCATGGCCAATCCACCCTGACCTGCACATCACTGAACACTATGGGCAATTTAGCATGGCCAATCCACCCTAACCTGCACATCCCTGAACACTATGGACATTTTAGCACGGCTAATCCACCCTAACCTGTACATCCCTGAACACTATGGGCAATTTAGCACAGCCAATCCACCCTGACCTCCACATCCATGAACACTATGGGCAATTTAGCACAGCCAATCCACCCTAACCTGCACATCCCTGAACACTATGGGTATTTTAGCACAGCCAATCCACCCTGACCTCCACATCCCTGAACACTCTGGGCAATTTAGCACATCCAATCCACTCTAATCTGCACATTCCTGAACACTATGGGCAATTTAGCACAGCCAATCTACCCTGACCTGCACAACCCTGAGCACTATGGGCATTTTAGCACGGCCAATCCACTCTAACCTGCACATCCCTGAGCACTACGGGCATTTTAGCACGGCCAATCCACTCTAACCTGCACATACCTGAGCAATATAGGCATTTTAGCACGGCCAATCCACTCTAACCTGCACATCCCTGAACACTATGGCCAATTTAGCACATCCAATCCACTCTAACCTGCACATCCCTGAACAATATGGACATTTTAGCACGGCTAATCCACCCTGACCTGCACATCCCTGAACACTATGGGCAATTTAGCACAGCCAATCCACCCTAACCTGCACATCCCTGAACACTATGGGCAATTTAGCACGGCCAATCCACCCTGACCTGCACATCCCTGAACACTATGGGCATTTTAGCACGGCCAATCCACCCTAACCTGCACATCCCTGAACACTATGAGTATTTTAGCACAGCCAATCCACCCTGACCTGCACATCCCTGAACACTATGGCCAATTTAGCACGGCCAATCCACCCTGACCTGCACATCCCTGAACACTATGGGCAATTTAGCACAGCCAATCCACCCTGACCTCCACATCCCTGAACACTATGGGCAATTTAGCACAGCCAATCCACCCTAACCTGCACATCCCTGAACACTATGGGTATTTTAGCACAGCCAATCCACCCTGACCTGCACATCCCTGAACACTATGGACAATTTAGCACGGCCAATCCACCCTGACCTGCACATCCCTGAACACTATGGCCAATTTAGCAGGGCCAATCCACCCTAACCTGCACATCCCTGAACACTATGGGCAATTTAGCACGGCCAATCCACCCTGACCTGCACATCCCTGAACACTATGGGCAATTTTGCATGGCCAATCCACCCTGACCTGCACATCCCTGAACACTATGGGCAATTTAGCACAGCCAATCTACTCTGACCTGCACATCCCTGAGCACTATGGGCATTTTAGCACGGCCAATCCACTCTAACCTGCACATCCCTTAGCACTCCGGGCATTTTAGCACGGCCAATCCACTCTAACCTGCACATACCTGAGCAATATAGGCATTTTAGCACGGCCAATCCACTCTAACCTGCACATCCCTGAACACTATGGCCAATTTAGCACAGCCAATCCACCCTAACCTGCACATCCCTGAACACTATGGGTATTTTTGAACGGCCAATCCACCCTGACCTGCACATCCCTGAACACTATGGCCAATTTAGCACGGCCAATCCACCCTGACCTGCACATCCCTGAACACTATGGGCAATTTAGCACAGCCAATTCACCCTGACCTGCACATCCCTGAACACTATGGGCAATTTAGCATGGCCAATCCACCCTGACCTGCACATCCCTGAACACTATGGGCAATTTAGCATGGCCAATTCACCATGACCTGCATATCCCTGAACACTACGGGCAATTTAGCAGGGCCAATCCACCCTATCCGGCACATCCCTGAACACTTTGGCCAATTTAGCACGGCCAATCCACCCTGACCTGCGCATCCCTGAACACTATGGGTATTTTAGCACGGCCAATCCACCCTGACCTGCACATCCCTGAACACTATGGGCAATTTAGCACAGCCAATTCACCCTGACCTGCACATCCCTGAACACTATGGGCAATTTAGCATGGCCAATCCACCCTGACCTGCACATCCCTGAACACTACGGGCAATTTAGCATGGCCATTTCACCATGACCTGCATATCCCTGAACACTACGGGCAATTTAGCATGGCCAATCCACCCTGACCTGCACATCCCTGAACACTATGGGCAATTTAGCACAGCCAATTCACCCTGACCTGCACATCCCTGAACACTATGGGCATTTTAGCAGGGCCAATCCACCCTAAACTGCACATCCCTGAACACTATGGGCAGTTTCGCATGGCCAATCCACCCTAACCTGCACATCCCTGAACACAATGGGCAATTTAGCACGGCCAATCCACCCTGACCTGCGCATCCCTGAACACTATGGCCAATTTAGCACGGCCAATCCACCCTAACCTGCACATCCCTGAACACTATGGGCAATTTAGCAGGGCCAATCCACCCTGACCTCCACATCCCTGAACACTATGGGCAATTTCGCACAGCCAATCCACTCTAACCTGCACATCCCTGAACACTATGGACAATTCAGCACGGCCAATCCACCCTGACCTGCACATCACTGAACACTATGGGCAATTTAGCATGGCCAATCCACCCTAACCTGCACATCCCTGAACACTATGGGCAATTTAGCATGGCCAATTCACCCTGACCTGCACATCCCTGAACACTATGGGCAATTTAGCACGGCCAATCCACCCTGACCTGCACATCCCCGAACACTATGGACATTTTAACACGGCCAATCCACCCTAACCTGCACATCCCTGAACACTATGGGTATTTAAGCACAGCCAATCCACCCTGACCTCCACATCCCTGAGCACTATGGGCATTTTAGCACGGCCAATCCACTCTAACCTGCACATCCCTGAGCACTATGGGCATTTTAGCACGGCCAATCCACTCTAACCTGCACATACCTGAGCAATATAGGCATTTTAGCACGGCCAATCCACTCTAACCTGCACATCCCTGAACACAATGGCCAATTTAGCACGGCTAATCCACCCTGACCTGCACATCCCTGAACACTACGGGCAATTTAGCATGGCCAATTCACCATGACCTGCATATCCCTGAACACTACGGGCAATTTAGCATGGCCAATCCACCCTGACCTGCACATCCCTGAACACTATGGGCAATTTTGCATGGCCAATCCACCCTGACCTGCACATCCCTGAACACTATGGGCATTTTAGCACAGCCAATCCACCCTAACCTGCACATCCCTGAACACTATGGGCAGTTTCGCATGGCCAATCCACCCTAACCTGCACATCCCTGAACACTATGGGCAATTTAGCACGGCCAATCCACCCTGACCTGCGCATCCCTGAACACTATGGGTATTTTAGCACGGCCAATCCACCCTGACCTGCACATCCCTGAACACTATGGCCAATTTAGCACGGCCAATCCACCCTAACGTGCACATCCCTGAACACTATGGGTATTTTTGCACGGCCAATCCACCCTGACCTCCACATCCGTGAACACTATGGGCAATATAGCACAGCCAATCCACTCTAACCTGCACATCCCTGAACACTATGGACAATTCAGCACGGCCAATCCACCCTGACCTGCACATCACTGAACACTATGGGCAATTTAGCATGGCCAATCCACCCTAACCTGCACATCCCTGAACACTATGGACATTTTAGCACGGCTAATCCACCCTGACCTGCACATACCTGAACACTATGGGCAATTTAGCACAGCCAATCCACCCTAACTTGTACATCCCTGAACACTATGGGCAATTTAGCACAGCCAATCCACCCTGACCTCCACATCCATGAACACTATGGGCAATTTAGCACAGCCAATCCACCCTAACCTGCACATCCCTGAACACTATGGGTATTTTAGCACAGCCAATCCACCCTGACCTCCACATCCCGGAACACTCTGGGCAATTTAGCACATCCAATCCACTCTAATCTGCACATCCCTGAACACTATGGGCAATTTAGCACAGCCAATCTACCCTGACCTGCACATCCCTGAGCACTATGGGCATTTTAGCACGGCCAATCCACTCTAACCTGCACATCCCTGAGCACTATGGGCATTTTAGCACGGCCAATCCACTCTAACCTGCACATACCTGAGCAATATAGGCATTTTAGCACGGCCAATCCACTCTAACCTGCACATCCCTGAACACTATGGCCAATTTAGCACAGACAATCCACCCTAACCTGCACATCCCTGAACACTATGGGTATTTTTGCACGGCCAATCCACCCTGACCTGCACATCCCTGAACACTATGGCCAATTTAGCAGGGCCAATCCACCCTAACCTGCACATCCCTGAACACTATGGGCAATTTAGCACGGCCAATCCACCCTGACCTGCACATCCCTGAACACTATGGGCATTTTAGCACGGCCAATCCACCCTAACCTGCACATCCCTGAACACTATGGGTATTTTAGCACAGCCAATCCACCCTGACCTGCACATCCCTGAACACTATGGCCAATTTAGCACGGCCAATCCACCCTGACCTGCACATCCCTGAACACTATGGGCAATTTAGCACAGCCAATCCACCCTGACCTCCACATCCCTGAACACTATGGGCAATTTAGCACAGCCAATCCACCCTAACCTGCACATCCCTGAACACTATGGGTATTTTAGCACAGCCAATCCACCCTGACCTGCACATCCCTGAACACTGTGGGCAATTTAGCACAGCCAATCCACCCTGACCTGCACATCCCTGAACACTACGGGCAATTTAGCACGGCCAATCCACCCTGACCTGCACATCCCTGAACACTATGGGTATTTTAGCACGGCCAATTCACCCTGACCTGCACATCCCTGAACACTACGGGCAATTCAGCATGGCCAATCCACCCTGACCTGCACATCCCTGAACACTATGGGTATTTTAGCACGGCCAATCCACCCTGACCTGCACATCCCTGAACACTACGGGCAATTTAGCACGGCCAATCCACCCTGACCTGCACATCCCTGAACACTATGGGCATTTTAGCACGGCCAATCCACCCTAACCTGCACATCCCTGAACACTATGGGTATTTTAGCACAGCCAATCCACCCTGACCTGCACATCCCTGAACACTATGGCCAATTTAGCACGGCCAATCCACCCTGACCTGCACATCCCTGAACACTATGGGCAATTTAGCACAGCCAATCCACCCTGACCTCCACATCCCTGAACACTATGGGCAATTTAGCACAGCCAATCCACCCTAACCTGCACATCCCTGAACACTATGGGTATTTTAGCACAGCCAATCCATCCTGACCTGCACATCTCTGAACACTATGGCCAATTTAGCACGGCCAATCCACCCTGACCTGCACATCCCTGAACACTATGGCCAATTTAGCAGGGCCAATCCACCCTAACCTGCACATTCCTGAACACTATGGGCAATTTAGCACGGCCAATCCACCCTGACCTGCACATCCCTGAACACTATGGGCAATTTAGCACGACCAATCCACCCGAACCTGCACATCCCTGAACACTATGGGTATTTTAGCACAGCCAATCCACCCTGACCTGCACATCCCTGAACACTATGGGCAATTTAGCACAGCCAATCCACCCTGACCTGCACATCCCTGAACACTATGGGCAATTTAGCACGGCCAATCCACCCTGACCTGCACATCCCTGAACACTAAGGGCAATTTTGCATGGCCAATCCACCCTGACCTGCACATCCCTGAACACTATGGGCATTTTAGCACAGCCAATCCACCCTAACCTGTACATCCCTGAACACTATGGGCAATTTAGCACAGCCAATCCACCCTAACCGGCACATCCCTGAACACTATGGCCAATTTAGCACGGCCAATCCACCCTGACCTGCACATCCCTGAACACTATGGGCAATTTAGCACAGCCAATTCACCCTGACCTGCACATCCCTGAACACTATGGGCAATTTAGCATGGCCAATCCACCCTGACCTGCACATCCCTGAACACTACGGGCAATTTAGCATGGCCATTTCACCATGACCTGCATATCCCTGAACACTACGGGCAATTTAGCATGGCCAATCCACCCTGACCTGCACATCCCTGAACACTATGGGCAATTTTGCATGGCCAATCCACCCTGACCTGCACATCCCTGAACACTATGGGCATTTTAGCACAGCCAATCCACCCTAACCTGCACATCCCTGAACACTATGGGCAGTTTCGCATGGCCAATCCACCCTAACCTGCACATCCCTGAACACTATGGGCAATTTAGCACGGCCAATCCACCCTGACCTGCGCATCCCTGAACACTATGGGTATTTTAGCATGGCCAATCCACCCTGACCTGCACATCCCTGAACACTATGGCCAATTTAGCACGGCCAATCCACCCTAACGTGCACATCCCTGAACACTATGGGCAATTTAGCAGGGCCAATCCACCCTGACCTGCACATCACTGAACACTATGGGCAATTTAGCATGGCCAATCCACCCTAACCTGCACATCCCTGAACACTATGGACATTTTAGCACGGCTAATCCACCCTGACCTGCACATCCCTGAACACTATGGGCAATTTAGCACAGCCAATCCACCCTAACCTGTACATCCCTGAACACTATGGGCAATTTAGCACAGCCAATCCACCCTAACCTGTACATCCCTGAACACTATGGGCAATTTAGCACAGCCAATCCACCCTGACCTCCACATCCATGAACACTATGGGCAATTTAGCACAGCCAATCCACCCTAACCTGCACATCCCTGAACACTATGGGTATTTTAGCACAGCCAATCCACCCTGACCTCCACATCCCTGAACACTCTGGGCAATTTAGCACATCCAATCCACTCTAATCTGCACATCCCTGAACACTATGGGCAATTTAGCACAGCCAATCTACCCTGACCTGCACAACCCTGAGCAATATAGGCATTTTAGCACGGCCAATCCACTCTAACCTGCACATCCCTGAACACTATGGCCAATTTAGCACAGCCAATCCACCCTAACCTGCACATCCCTGAACACTATGGACATTTTAGCACGGCTAATCCACCCTGACCTGCACATCCCTGAACACTATGGGCAATTTAGCATAGCCAATCCACCCTAACCTGCACATCCCTGAACACTATGGGCAATTTAGCATGGCCAATCCACCCTGACCTGCACATCCCTGAACACTATGGGCATTTTAGCACGGCCAATCCACCCTAACCTGCACATCCCTGAACACTATGGGTATTTTAGCACAGCCAATCCACCCTGACCTGCACATCCCTGAACACTATGGCCAATTTAGCACGGCCAATCCACCCTGACCTGCACATCCCTGAACACTATGGGCAATTTAGCACAGCCAATCCACCCTGACCTCCACATCCCTGAACACTATGGGCAATTTAGCACAGCCAATCCACCCTAACCTGCACATCCCTGAACACTGTGGGTATTTTAGCACAGCCAATCCACCCTGACCTGCACATCCCTGAACACTATGGGCAATTTAGCACGGCCAATCCACCCTGACCTGCACATCCCTGAACACTATGGCCAATTTAGCAGGGCCAATCCACCCTAACGTGCACATCCCTGAACACTATGGGCAATTTAGCAGGGCCAATCCACCCTGACCTGCACATCCCTGAACACTATGGGTATTTTAGCACAGCCAATCCACCCTGACCTGCACATCCCTGAACACTATGGGTATTTTAGCACAGCCAATCCACCCTGACCTGCACATCCCTGAACACTATGGGCAATTTAGCACAGCCAATCCACCTTGACCTGCACATCCCTGAACACTATGGGCAATTTATCACGGCCAATCCACCCTGACCTGCACATCCCTGAACACTAAGGGCAATTTTGCATGGCCAATCCACCCTGACCTGCACATCCCTGAACACTATGGGCATTTTAGCACAGCCAATCCACCCTAACCTGTACATCCCTGAACACTATGGGCAATTTAGCACAGCCAATCCACCCTAACCTGCACATCCCTGAACACTATGGGCAATTTAGCACGGCCAATTCACCCTGACCTGCACATCCCTGAACACTATGGGCAATTTAGCATGGCCAATCCACCCTGACCTGCACATCCCTGAACACTATGGGCAATTTAGCATGGCCCATTCATCATGACCTGCATATCCCTGAACACTACGGGCAATTTAGCATGGCCAATTCACCATGACCTGTATATCCCTGAACACTACGGGCAATTTAGCAGGGCCAATCCACCCTAACCGGCACATCCCTGAACACTATGGGCAATTTAGCACGGCCAATCCACCCTGACCTGCGCATCCCTGAACACTATGGGTATTTTAGCACGGCCAATCCACCCTGACCTGCACATCCCTGAACACTATGGGCAATTTAGCACAGCCAATTCACCCTGACCTGCACATCCCTGAACACTATGGGCAATTTAGCATGGCCAATCCACCCTGACCTGCACATCCCTGAACACTACGGGCAATTTAGCATGGCCAATTCACCATGACCTGCATATCCCTGAACACTACGGGCAATTTAGCATGGCCAATCCACCCTAACCTGCACATCCCTGAACACTATGGGTATTTTAGCACAGCCAATCCACCCTGACCTCCACATCCCTGAACACTCTGGGCAATTTAGCACATCCAATCCACTCTAATCTGCACATCCCTGAACACTGTGGGCAATTTAGCACAGCCAATCTACCCTGACCTGCACATCCCTGAGCACTATGGGCATTTTAGCACGGCCAATCCACTCTAACCTGCACATCCCTGAGCACTATGGGCATTTTAGCACGGCCAATCCACTCTAACCTGCACATACCTGAGCAATATAGGCATTTTAGCACGGCCAATCCACTCTAACCTGCACATCCCTGAACACTATGGCCAATTTAGCACAGCCAATCCACCCTAACCTGCACATCCCTGAACACTATGGGTATTTTTGCACGGCCAATCAACCCTGACCTGCACATCCCTGAACACTATGGCCAATTTAGCACAGCCAATCCACCCTAACCTGCACATCCCTGAACACTATGGGCAATTTAGCACAGCCAATTCACCCTGACCTGCACATCCCTGAACACTATGGGCAATTTAGCACGGCCAATCCACCCTGACCTGCACATCCCCGAACACTATGGACATTTTAGCACAGCCAATCCACCCTAACCTGCACATCCCTGAATACTACGGGCAATTT
Source organism: Chiloscyllium plagiosum (assembly GCF_037043375.1). Lineage (NCBI taxonomy): Eukaryota > Metazoa > Chordata > Chondrichthyes > Orectolobiformes > Hemiscylliidae > Chiloscyllium > Chiloscyllium plagiosum. The sequence continues at coordinate 21,177,786 of NW_028270171.1, read as the reverse complement.
AGCACGGCCAATCCACCCTGACCGGCACATCCCTGAACACTATGGGTATTTAAGCACAGCCAATCCACCCTGACCTCCACATCCCTGAGCACTATGGGCATTTTAGCACGGCCAATCCACTCTAACCTGCACATCCCTGAGCACTATGGGCATTTTAGCACGGCCAATCCACTCTAACCTGCACATACCTGAGCAATATAGGCATTTTAGCACGGCCAATCCACTCTAACCTGCACATCCCTGAACACTATGGCCAATTTAGCACGGCTAATCCACCCTGACCTGCACATCCCTGAACACTAAGGGCAATTTTGCATGGCCAATCCACCCTGACCTGCACATCCCTGAACACTATGGGCATTTTAGCACAGCCAATCCACCCTAACCTGCACATCCCTGAACACTATGGGCAGTTTCGCATGGCCAATCCACCCTAACCTGCACATCCCTGAACACTATGGGCAATTTAGCACGGCCAATCCACCCTGACCTGCGCATCCCTGAACACTATGGGTATTTTAGCACGGCCAATCCACCCTGACCTGCACATCCCTGAACACTATGGCCAATTTAGCACGGCCAATCCACCCTAACCTGCACATCCCTGAACACTATGGGCAATTTAGCACGGCCAATCCACCCTGACCTGCACATCCCTGAACACTAAGGGCAATTTTGCATGGCCAATCCACCCTGACCTGCACATCCCTGAACACTATGGGTATTTTAGCACAGCCAATCCACCCTGACCTGCACATCCCTGAACACTATGGCCAATTTAGCATGGCCAATCCACCCTGACCTGCACATCCCTGAACACTATGGGCAATTTAGCACGGCCAATTCACCATGACCTGCATATCCCTGAACACTACGGGCAATTTAGCATGGCCAATCCACCCTAACCTGCACATCCCTGAACACCATGGGCAATTTAGCACAGCCAATCCACCCTAACCTGCACATCCCTGAACACTATGGGCAATTCAGCACGGCCAATCCACCCTAGCCTGCACATCCCTGAACACTATGGGCATTTTAGCACGGCCAATCCACCCTGACCTGCGCATCCCTGAACACTATGGGTATTTTAGCACGGCCAATCCACCCTGACCTCCACATCCCTGAACACTATGGGCAATTTAGCACAGCCAATCCACCCTAACCTGTACATCCCTGAACACTATGGGCAATTTAGCACAGCCAATCCACCCTGACCTCCACATCCATGAACACTATGGGCAATTTAGCACAGCCAATCCACCCTAACCTGCACATTCCTGAACACTGTGGGCAATTTAGCACAGCCAATCCACCCTGACCTGCACATCCCTGAACACTTCGGGCAATTTAGCACGGCCAATCCACCCTGACCTGCACATCCCTGAACACTATGGGTATTTTAGCACGGCCAATTCACCCTGACCTGCACATCCCTGAACACTACGGGCAATTCAGCACGGCCAATCCACCCTGACCTGCACATCCCTGAACACTATGGGTATTTTAGCACGGCCAATCCACCCTGACCTGCACATCCCTGAACACTACGGGCAATTTAGCACGGCCAATCCACCCTGACCTGCACATCCCTGAACACTATGGGTATTTTAGCACGGCCAATCCACCCTGACCTGCACATCCCTGAACACTACGAGCAATTTAGCACGGCCAATCCACTCTAACCTGCACATCCCTGAACACTATGGGCAATTTAGCAAGGCCAATCCACCCTGACCTGCACATTCCTGAATACTACGAGCAATTTAGCACGGCCAATCCACTCTAATCTGCACATCCCTGAACACTATGGGCAATTTAGCACAGCCAATCCACCCTGACCTCCACATCCATGAACACTATGGGCAATTTAGCACAGCCAATCCACCCTAACCTGCACATCCCTGAACACTATGGGTATTTTAGCACAGCCAATCCACCCTGACCTCCACATCCCTGAACACTCTGGGCAATTTAGCACATCCAATCCACTCTAATCTGCACATCCCTGAACACTATGGGCAATTTAGCACAGCCAATCTACCCTGACCTGCACAACCCTGAGCACTATGGGCATTTTAGCACGGCCAATCCACTCTAACCTGCACATCCCTGAGCACTACGGGCATTTTAGCACGGCCAATCCACTCTAACCTGCACATACCTGAGCAATATAGGCATTTTAGCACGGCCAATCCACTCTAACCTACACATCCCTGAACACTATGGCCAATTTAGCACAGCCAATCCACCCTAACCTGCACATCCCTGAACACTATGGACATTTTAGCACGGCTAATCCACCCTGACCTGCACATCCCTGAACACTATGGGCAATTTAGCATAGCCAATCCACCCTAACCTGCACATCCCTGAACACTATGGGCAATTTAGCATGGCCAATCCACCCTGACCTGCACATCCCTGAACACTATGGGCATTTTAGCACGGCCAATCCACCCTAACCTGCACATCCCTGAACACTATGGGTATTTTAGCACAGCCAATCCACCCTGACCTGCACATCCCTGAACACTATGGCCAATTTAGCACGGCCAATCCACCCTGACCTGCACATCCCTGAACACTATGGGCAATTTAGCACAGCCAATCCACCCTGACCTCCACATCCCTGAACACTATGGCCAATTTAGCACAGCCAATCCACCCTAACCTGCACATCCCTGAACACTGTGGGTATTTTAGCACAGCCAATCCACCCTGACCTGCACATCCCTGAACACTATGGGCAATTTAGCACGGCCAATCCACCCTGACCTGCACATCCCTGAACACTATGGCCAATTTAGCAGGGCCAATCCACCCTAACCTGCACATCCCTGAACACTATGGGCAATTTAGCACGGCCAATCCACCCTGACCTGCACATCCCTGAACACTGTGTGCATTTTAGCACGACCAATCCACCCTAACCTGCACATCCCTGAACACTATGGGTATTTTAGCACAGCCAATCCACCCTGACCTGCACATCCCTGAACACTATGGGCAATTTAGCACAGCCAATCCACCTTGACCTGCACATCCCTGAACACTATGGGCAATTTATCACGGCCAATCCACCCTAACCTGTACATCCCTGAACACTATGGGCAATTTAGCACAGCCAATCCACCCTGACCTGCACATCCCTGAACACTCTGGGCATTTTAGCACGACCAATCCACCCTAACCTGCACATCCCTGAACACTATGGGTATTTTAGCACAGCCAATCCACCCTGACCTGCACATCCCTGAACACTATGGGCAATTTAGCACAGCCAATCCACCTTGACCTGCACATCCCTGAACACTATGGGCAATTTATCACGGCCAATCCACCCTGACCTGCACATCCCTGAACACTAAGGGCAATTTTGCATGGCCAATCCACCCTGACCTGCACATCCCTGAACACTATGGGCATTTTAGCACAGCCAATCCACCCTAACCTGTACATCCCTGAACACTATGGGCAATTTAGCACAGCCAATCCACCCTAACCTGCACATCCCTGAACACTATGGGCAATTTAGCACGGCCAATTCACCCTGACCTGCACATCCCTGAACACTATGGGCAATTTAGCATGGCCAATCCACCCTGACCTGCACATCCCTGAACACTATGGGCAATTTAGCATGGCCCATTCATCATGACCTGCATATCCCTGAACACTACGGGCAATTTAGCATGGCCAATTCACCATGACCTGTATATCCCTGAACACTACGGGCAATTTAGCAGGGCCAATCCACCCTAACCGGCACATCCCTGAACACTATGGGTATTTTAGCACGGCCAATCCACCCTGACCTGCGCATCCCTGAACACTATGGGTATTTTAGCACGGCCAATCCACCCTGACCTGCACATCCCTGAACACTATGGGCAATTTAGCACAGCCAATTCACCCTGACCTGCACATCCCTGAACACTATGGGCAATTTAGCATGGCCAATCCACCCTGACCTGCACATCCCTGAACACTACGGGCAATTTAGCATGGCCAATTCACCATGACCTGCATATCCCTGAACACTACGGGCAATTTAGCATGGCCAATCCACCCTAACCTGCACATCCCTGAACACTATGGGTATTTTAGCACAGCCAATCCACCCTGACCTCCACATCCCTGAACACTCTGGGCAATTTAGCACATCCAATCCACTCTAATCTGCACATCCCTGAACACTGTGGGCAATTTAGCACAGCCAATCTACCCTGACCTGCACATCCCTGAGCACTATGGGCATTTTAGCACGGCCAATCCACTCTAACCTGCACATCCCTGAGCACTATGGGCATTTTAGCACGGCCAATCCACTCTAACCTGCACATACCTGAGCAATATAGGCATTTTAGCACGGCCAATCCACTCTAACCTGCACATCCCTGAACACTATGGCCAATTTAGCACAGCCAATCCACCCTAACCTGCACATCCCTGAACACTATGGGTATTTTTGCACGGCCAATCAACCCTGACCTGCACATCCCTGAACACTATGGCCAATTTAGCACAGCCAATCCACCCTAACCTGCACATCCCTGAACACTATGGGCAATTTAGCACAGCCAATTCACCCTGACCTGCACATCCCTGAACACTATGGGCAATTTAGCACGGCCAATCCACCCTGACCTGCACATCCCCGAACACTATGGACATTTTAGCACAGCCAATCCACCCTAACCTGCACATCCCTGAATACTACGGGCAATTTAGCACGGCCAATCCACCCTGACCGGCACATCCCTGAACACTATGGGTATTTAAGCACAGCCAATCCACCCTGACCTCCACATCCCTGAGCACTATGGGCATTTTAGCACGGCCAATCCACTCTAACCTGCACATCCCTGAGCACTATGGGCATTTTAGCACGGCCAATCCACTCTAACCTGCACATACCTGAGCAATATAGGCATTTTAGCACGGCCAATCCACTCTAACCTGCACATCCCTGAACACTATGGCCAATTTAGCACGGCTAATCCACCCTGACCTGCACATCCCTGAACACTAAGGGCAATTTTGCATGGCCAATCCACCCTGACCTGCACATCCCTGAACACTATGGGCATTTTAGCACAGCCAATCCACCCTAACCTGCACATCCCTGAACACTATGGGCAGTTTCGCATGGCCAATCCACCCTAACCTGCACATCCCTGAACACTATGGGCAATTTAGCACGGCCAATCCACCCTGACCTGCGCATCCCTGAACACTATGGGTATTTTAGCACGGCCAATCCACCCTGACCTGCACATCCCTGAACACTAAGGGCAATTTTGCATGGCCAATCCACCCTGACCTGCACATCCCTGAACACTATGGGTATTTTAGCACAGCCAATCCACCCTGACCTGCACATCCCTGAACACTATGGCCAATTTAGCACGGCCAATCCACCCTGACCTGCACATCCCTGAACACTATGGGCAATTTAGCACAGCCAATCCACCCTGACCTGCACATCCCTGAACTCTATGGGCAATTTAGCACAGCCAATCCACCCTAACCTGCACATCCCTGAACACTATGGGCAATTTAGCACAGCCAATTCACCCTGACCTGCACATCCCTGAACACTATGGGCAATTTAGCATGGCCAATCCACCCTGACCTGCACATCCCTGAACACTATGGGCAATTTAGCACGGCCAATTCACCATGACCTGCATATCCCTGAACACTACGGGCAATTTAGCATGGCCAATCCACCCTAACCTGCACATCCCTGAACACTACGGGCAATTTAGCATGGCCAATCCACCCTGACCTCCACATCCCTGAACACTACGGGCAATTTAGCACAGCCAATCCACCCTAACCTGCACATCCCTGAACACTATGGGCAATTCAGCACGGCCAATCCACCCTAGCCTGCACATCCCTGAACACTATGGGCATTTTAGCACGGCCAATCCACCCTGACCTGCGCATCCCTGAACACTATGGGTATTTTAGCACGGCCAATCCACCCTGACCTCCACATCCCTGAACACTATGGGCAATTTAGCACAGCCAATCCACCCTAACCTGTACATCCCTGAACACTATGGGCAATTTAGCACAGCCAATCCACCCTGACCTCCACATCCATGAACACTATGGGCAATTTAGCACAGCCAATCCACCCTAACCTGCACATTCCTGAACACTGTGGGCAATTTAGCACAGCCAATCCACCCTGACCTGCACATCCCTGAACACTACGGGCAATTTAGCACGGCCAATCCACCCTGACCTGCACATCCCTGAACACTATGGGTATTTTAGCACGGCCAATTCACCCTGACCTGCACATCCCTGAACACTACGGGCAATTCAGCACGGCCAATCCACCCTGACCTGCACATCCCTGAACACTACGGGCAATTTAGCACGGCCAATCCACCCTGACCTGCACATCCCTGAACACTATGGGTATTTTAGCACGGCCAATTCACCCTGACCTGCACATCCCTGAACACTACGGGCAATTCAGCACGGCCAATCCACCCTGACCTGCACATCCCTGAACACTACGGGCAATTTAGCACGGCCAATCCACCCTGACCTGCACATCCCTGAACACTATGGGTATTTTAGCACGGCCAATCCACCCTGACCTGCACATCCCTGAACACTACGAGCAATTTAGCACGGCCAATCCACTCTAACCTGCACATCCCTGAACACTATGGGCAATTTAGCAAGGCCAATCCACCCTGACCTGCACATCCCTGAACACTATGGGCAATTTAGCATGGCCAATCCACCCTGACCTGCACATCCCTGAACACTATGGGCAATTTAGCACGGCCAATTCACCATGACCTGCATATCCCTGAACACTACGGGCAATTTAGCATGGCCAATCCACCCTAACCTGCACATCCCTGAACACTACGGGCAATTTAGCATGGCCAATCCACCCTGACCTCCACATCCCTGAACACTACGGGCAATTTAGCACAGCCAATCCACCCTAACCTGCACATCCCTGAACACTATGGGCAATTCAGCACGGCCAATCCACCCTAGCCTGCACATCCCTGAACACTATGGGCATTTTAGCACGGCCAATCCACCCTGACCTGCGCATCCCTGAACACTATGGGTATTTTAGCACGGCCAATCCACCCTGACCTCCACATCCCTGAACACTATGGGCAATTTAGCACAGCCAATCCACCCTAACCTGTACATCCCTGAACACTATGGGCAATTTAGCACAGCCAATCCACCCTGACCTCCACATCCATGAACACTATGGGCAATTTAGCACAGCCAATCCACCCTAACCTGCACATTCCTGAACACTGTGGGCAATTTAGCACAGCCAATCCACCCTGACCTGCACATCCCTGAACACTACGGGCAATTTAGCACGGCCAATCCACCCTGACCTGCACATCCCTGAACACTATGGGTATTTTAGCACGGCCAATTCACCCTGACCTGCACATCCCTGAACACTACGGGCAATTCAGCACGGCCAATCCACCCTGACCTGCACATCCCTGAACACTACGGGCAATTTAGCACGGCCAATCCACCCTGACCTGCACATCCCTGAACACTATGGGTATTTTAGCACGGCCAATTCACCCTGACCTGCACATCCCTGAACACTACGGGCAATTCAGCACGGCCAATCCACCCTGACCTGCACATCCCTGAACACTACGGGCAATTTAGCACGGCCAATCCACCCTGACCTGCACATCCCTGAACACTATGGGTATTTTAGCACGGCCAATCCACCCTGACCTGCACATCCCTGAACACTACGAGCAATTTAGCACGGCCAATCCACTCTAACCTGCACATCCCTGAACACTATGGGCAATTTAGCAAGGCCAATCCACCCTGACCTGCACATTCCTGAATACTACGAGCAATTTAGCACGGCCAATCCACTCTAATCTGCACATCCCTGAACACTATGGGCAATTTAGCAAGGCCAATCCACCCTAACCTGCACATTCCTGAACACTGTGGGCAATTTAGCACAGCCAATCCACCCTAACCTGCACATCCCTGAACACTATGGGCAATTTAGCACGGCCAATCCACCCTGACCTGCACATCCCTGAACACTGTGGGCAATTTAGCATAGCCAATCCACCCTCACCTGCACATCCCTGAACAATATGGCCAATTTAGCACGGCCAATTCACCCTGACCTGCACATCCCTGAACACTATGGGCAATTTAGCACAGCCAATTCACCCTGACCTGCACATCCCTGAACACTATGGGCAATTTAGCACAGCCAATTCACCCTGACCTGCACATCCCTGAACACTATGGGCAATTTAGCATGGCCAATCCACCCTGACCGGCACATCCCTGAACACTATGGGCAATTTAGCACAGCCAATTCACCCTAACCTGCACATCTTTGGCCAATCACAGCTGATCATCCAAATCAGTCCTCTGTTCCCACTTTCTCCCCAATAGCCATTTGATACCTTTAGCCCTAAGAACTACACCTAACTTATTTTATGAAGGTAATGCTTAACTTTTTTTTTTAAACTTTGTCTTTTTTAACTACTTTGTTCCTAAGTTTTTCGTACCTCAGAATTTTTGCACCTAAGATGGTGTTGAGAAAGTCTATAGCTTTAAAACTTGTCCTTAAACATTTGGCTAAATGTAATGTTGAATTATAGATACATTTGTTGTGCACTAGAAAATAAACAGGACAGGCAGGGAGGTGTAAGGCCATAATAAAGGGGGAACCCAGGATGTGCAGAAGATAAAATCATCTGTTCTCACCAAATTATAACAGGGTGCACTGAGGCAATTAAGAACATTTGCCTTAACATCGGTGTATCTGTGTAAACAGGATACCAAGTGTGATAACATTCACGGCTGTTCCCTTGTGAAACTAATAACCGTGTTTGATTCTGATCTCGGACTCAGCATCATCTTGTAAGCATCTCAAAAGTCTTGTAATGATCAGTTAGGTCCTACCAATTATAATGGATTCTTATTCCCCTTGTAAGCTAGGCAGACACAGTGGGTAAAGCATTTTTCTGTTACAAGTCTCTGACTTGAGAGTTCAAAAGGACACCTGAGAGAGAGAGAGAGAGAGAGAGAGAGAGAGACCATTTTAGCGCTGAGACTTCCGAAGCTAGTAGAAAATTAAAAGGCGGTACGGTGGCACAGTGGTTAGCACGGCTGCCTCACAGCGCCAGAGACCCGGGTTCAATTCTCGCCTCAGGCAACTGACTGTGTGGAGTTTGCACATTCTCCCTGTGTCTGCGTGGGTTTCCTCCAGGTGCTCTGGTTTCCTCCCACAGTCTAAAAAATGTGCAGGTTAGGTGAATTGGCCATACTAAATTGCCCGTAGTGTTAGGTGAAGGGGTAAATGTAGGGGTATGGGTCTGGGTGGGTTGTGCTTCGGCGGGTTGGTGTGGACTTGTTGGGCCAAATGGCCTGTTTTCACACTTAAGTAAACTAATCTAATCTAACTCTTTGTGCTTACTTGCTATGGACAGGGGGCCAACACAGTCATTTGGGCTCTGCTGACGCCTCAGCCAAATATATGGATATATGATTGATAAACGTACAGACCTGTATATACAAATGATAAATTCTGATCTCTGTATGCAAATGTTTACGTATGTATGGCATGACCAATTGTACAGATCATCAAAATATTTATGAATAAAGTATATTTTTGAAATAAAAAAAATGATATCAGATATGCGAGCTGTGCAAGGTTACCTTATGACCTCTTCCAATGTGTTCAGACTAGTACTTCTTTATGACAGGAACTTATCTCACCAACAGACACCTGACTCGGCTGGATTTGTTTTTCCCACCTGATGGATGGCTCAGGGGCTGTAGGAGTGATCAGTCAAGGGCACACAGACCTGTCAATTAACTTCCCTTCCTTATGAATTATTGCCTTTCTAATGTTGTCTGTCTAGGGTGGCACGGTAGCTCAGTGGTTAGCACTGCTGCCTCACAGCGCCAGGGAGCCGGGTTCATTCCCTGCCTCGGGTGACTGTCTGTATGGAGTTGGCACATTCTCCCCGTGTCTGCGTGGGTTCCCTCCGGGTGCTCTGGTTTCCTCCCACAATCCAAACATGTGCAGACCAGGTGAATTGGCCATGCTAAATTGTCCCATAGTGTTAGGTGCATTAGTCAGAGGGAAATGGGTCTGGGTGGGTTGCTCTTTGGAGGGTCGGTGTAGACTTGTTGGGCCGAAGGGCCTGTTTCCACACTTTAGGGAATCTAATCTAATTTTAAAAATGCAGTGTTTTTATAAGCTTTTTGTATAAAGGAAGCCAGTTTGTAACAGAAAGGTAGAGTAGCCTGTGAGAGCTCTTAAAGGAAGAGCTGGTAACCTACTCTCCTGAAGTTTCAGAATCTTTGCTAACCTGCCTTATAGATGTCTGTGTTATGTTGTAACAGTGATGCTATTGGTTAATAAAGGAGAAAACTAAAATTAAACTAAACTGTCTGTGAGAGGTTTTTATTCCAGATTTCCAGAGAGTACGATCTCTGGGATGAACCAAGAGAGGCTTACAGGTCTGAGTCCATCAGAGGTTCCCTGGGCTGTCTCAAATGTCTACTTTAACAGTGTCGTGTGTGTGGTGACATTGTACACTTTTCACTGTCCTCCTGTGCTTCAGTACATGTGACAGTAAAATTTCAATCTGACTCCTTCTGGGAGCAGTTCAGAGAGGGCTGCATTGGGAAATTTTGAGGTAAACCCCTAAAATCTGGGAGCAAAGCTCAAAAACCACCTGTTTTGGCTCGAGGATAAGTCTTAACCTGGACACTGTGGAGAGTGCAGCTGCTTTTTCTCAAAATGATTGCCGTGGGAACTTACAGGTCCATCTCAGAGGCCAGAGGGGGCCTGGGTTCAACGTCACTTCTGACAGTGCAGCATGCCCTCCATACTGCGCTGGGACTGGTAGCCAGAATTTGACTTTGACTTCAGACACGAAGCCACAACCTCTGGTGAGAGAGAATGCTACCTACTGAAACAAAGCGATTGGCAATGACCCCACATCCCAGAAATCACAAGGACTCGAGGTAACAGCAAGTCACTGCAGATGCTGCAATCTGTACTGAAAACTAGGGACATTTAAGCGACTTTTGGATAGGCACATCGGAGTTAGTACAAGAAAGGGTATGTAGGTTAGTCAGATCTTAGAGTAGGATAGAAGGGTGGCGCAACATTGAGGGCCGAAGGGCCTGTACTGTGCTGTAATGTTCTATCTTCTATGTTGTATGTTCTATGAAAATTAAAAATGCTGGAAATCACAGCAGGTCAGACAGCACCCATGGAGAGACAGCGAGCTAACGTTTCAAGTCCGAATGACTCTTCATCTGAGCTGTTCTCTGCAAGGACCCTGCTCCCTGCCCAGCTCTGCTGATCTCTGGGCCTCATCTCTTGGGTGACCTGACCCTAACCCTTGCCCCCGTCTTCCAAACCCGTTGTGGCCATACCAGACCCAGACTCTTCAATCAGATTCATTCCTCTCTGGTCATGCAAGCTCCCTCTGCAATACGCTCCCCACAACCATTTAGCTCCCAGTACATTTGGACAGGAAAGATTCAGAGCAATATGGGCCAAACACAGGCAAATGGGACTAGTTCAGTTTGGGTCGGCACGGACGAGGTGGGCCGAAGGGTCCTTGTCCGTGCTGTATACCTCTTCCCCTCCTGAATCATAGAATCTCTACAGTGTGGAAACAGGCCCTTTGGCCCAAGTCCACACCGAAGAGTAACCCACCCAGACCCATTCCCCCTACCCTATATTTACCCGTGACTAATACACCTAACCTACACATCCCTGAACACTATGGGGCAATTTAGCATGGCCAATCCACCCTAACCTGCACATCTTTGGACTGTGGGAGGAAACTCACACAGACACAGAGAGAATGTGCAAACTCTACACAGTCGCCCAAGGCGGGAATCGAACCTGGATCCCTGGCGCTGAGAGGCAGCAGTCCAACCACTGAGCCACCATGCCACCCTGTTTGTATCCCAGCTCTTCACACCCGTACAGTTTCAGAGCCCAGAGATTTCTTTTAGAATTAGAGTTAGCTCTATTGTCACGTGTACCCACATGAATACAGTGACAGGTTTACAAGTCACCACTTACCTCACCATCTTAGATACCAAGGCTCTTTCGTTGTACATGAGCAGCCCTGCATCAATAAACCTGGTGATTTTGTCAGGGGTCATGGCCATCTTGTGCTTGGAACTCCGTTATGGCAACAGGCTCCCAGGGCGACGGGAGGGGTCACCATCATTCGACCCCCGTGACTGAGCTCACATGGTGGAGGCTTGTTTTGGGAAGGGACTGGACACTTCTATCGGGAACACGCAGAGAGGAAATTGAGGGAACGGAGGACGTGCACCTATCCAACCCCTCAAACACCCTCTCAGCCCCACGTCGGGTAGAATCTGTCCACAACAAGCTCCCTCACCAGAGAACCGCTGGAGGGGTGAAAGGGTGTTGATGTGTGGACACCAAAGGCTTATCTACAGTAAGCTAGACCAATCCTGGATTTACAATCTTGGGGGCATGGTGGCTGAGTGGTTCGCACCGCTGACTCTCAAAGTCCGAAGATGAGCAGGATTGGCCACAGGAAACGTAGGGACAGGGTACGGGGATGGGTCTGGGTGGGAGGCAGTTCAGAGGGTCGGTATGGACTCAATGGGCCAAATGGCCTACTTCCACACTGTAGGGGTTCTATGATTCTCAGAGCTCACTGGATGTGGCAGGGAGGGGAGGCAAGTGAGTGTCCATCCCGAGGGACCACTGAAGAGAGAGAGAGAGGGAGGTACGGAGAGAGAGAGAGAGAAAACATTAAGAAGTTACACCCTACCTCGACATCCTGAGGGTTAAGTCTTATGCAGGAGTCTGGACTCTTCATGCCTTTAAGTGGATGTGTGAGGGGAGTGATGAGCACTGGATGGTACTGCCTCTGAAAACACAGCAGGAATAATGAGGGCAGGTCATTGCTGCAAAGGCCAAACAAGACGGTGAAACACAAGTTGAAATTCAAAGTCTCCTCGAGGTCATTACTCATATTCGCACGGTGACACTTGGATTTAAAATGACTGTGCACAAGTTCCCTCACCAGAGAACCGCTGGAGGGGTGAAAGGGTGTTGATGTGTGGACCCCAAAGGCTTATCTACAGTAAACTAGACCAATCCTGGATTTACAATCCTGGGGGAATGGTGGCTGAGTGGTTCGCACCGCTGCCTCACATGCCAGGGACCAGGGTTTGATTCCAGCCTCAGGCAATTGTCTGTGTTGAGTTTGCACATTCTCCCAGTGTCTGTGTGGGTCCCCTCCCGGTGCTCCGGTTTCCTCCCACAGTCCCAAGATGCGCAGGTTAGGTGAATTGGCCATTCTAAATTGCTCATAGCATCAGGTGCCTTAGTCAGGGGTAAATATAGAGTAGGGCAATGGGTCTGGATTGGTTACTCTTTGGAGGGTCAGTGTGGACTTGTTGGGCCAAAGGGCCTGTTTCCACACGATAGGGAATCTAATCTAATCTAAACATCCAGAACAATGGAAAATCCTGACTCACCTTCAGGAGATACAGACACGACCAAAATCTCAATGTGCAAACTCCAGGCAGACACTATGTGCCAATATGGAGTACAATTATTCATCTCTGCAAACTATGTAACCCACATTGAGCCTTCAATGGCCACAAACTGCTGACAGTTCAGATGTGACTGCAATTCAGCAACTTGCATTTATATTGCACTTTTTTGACAGAAGGAAAACATCAATGCGGCGTGACAAACAGAATTAGATCATGGAGAAAGTGGGGACTGCAGATGCTGGAGATCAGAGTTGGAAAAAGCTGTGGCACTTGAAAAACACAGCAGGCCAGGCAGCATCCAAAGAGCAGGAGAGTCAACGTTTCGGGCATAAACCCTTCATCAGGAACGTGGGATCAGGGAGGGGGGGGGGGGGGGGAAAGAGGGGGCTGAGATAAATAGGAGGGTGAGGGTGGGATGGGGGGTGAGCTAGCTGTGAAGGTGATAGGTTGATGAAAGTAGGGGGGTGATAGTGGGGCAGATAAGGTGGGAAGGAAGATGGACAGGTAGGACAGTTCAAGAGGACGGTGCAGAGTTGGAGGGTTGGATCTGGGATGAGGTGGGGGGGAGGGGAGATGAGGTAACTGGTGACGTCGAATTTGATCAAGATCCATTTCTAAGGAGATATATGGACAGATCCTGGTTAGGGAGACGTTTTACGATTGGGTCTTTGAGAGGTGGTGAATTGGAGCAGTCTGCAGAGAATATTCTGGAGCCTCGTGACTGGGTTACTGAAATGGCTGCCAAGGATAGAGTGATTAAAATTGGGAGATGTACAAGAGAGCGAGCTCAGGGACCTGGCTGTCTGAAAGTGAACATGCTGGTGCAGCTAGCAGTTTGGAACATTGGTGCAGGAATAGGCCATTCGGCCCTTCCTGCCTGTTCTGCCAGTGAGGTCATGGCTGATCTGTCATCTAAATCCGTACACCTGTCTTTGGTCTATACACACTTAATACCTTTGCTTAATTAAAAAAATACCTGTCTCAGATTTAAAAATTAACAAATAACCCAACATCCACTGCCGTCTGTGGAAGACAGTTTGAAATATCTACCACCCATTGTGTGCAGAGGTCTAACATCTCTCCTGAATGATCTGGCCGTAATTCTCAGATCAAACCCTCCGTTTCTAGAATCCCCAACCAATGGAAACAGTTTATCTTTATGTACCCTGTCTTTTCCTGTTATTACCGGGCAGACTTCAATCAGAGCACCTCTTAACCTTGGAGAGAAAACAATCCTAATTTGTGTAATCTTTCCTCATAACTTGACTCCTGATGTCCAGGTATCATTCTTGTAAACCTATATTGCACTCCCTCCAATTCATAATTCCTTTATCATTAGAATATTTGAGTACAGGAGTAGACGTCTTGTGTCAAACGTATAAAACTGCACATAGAGTATTGTTTGCAGTTTTGGTCCCCTTACCTAAGGAAGGAATACTTTCCATAGAGGGAGTGCAGCTGGGGTTCAGCAGACTGATTCCTGGGATGGTGAGGCGAGATTGGACTTGTATTCTCTAGAGTTTGGATGAATGAAGAGTTGACTTCATTGAAACTTAACAAAATCCTTGAAAGGTTTGACAAATGGATGCAGGAAGGACGTTTCCATAGGCAGGTGGAGCAAGACCAAGAGAACTAAATGTCAGAATGAGGGGCAGATTCAGTCAGGACTGAGAAGAGGAGACTTATCTTTATTCAGAGGGTGGTGAATCTTTAGCAATCTCTACCCCACAAAGTTGTGTAAACTCAATCACAGAAAATGTTCAAGATTGAGATTGACAGAAGGGCTTATGCCCGAAACGTCGATTTTCCTGCTCCTCGGATGCAGCCTGACCTGTTGTGCTTTTCCAGCACCACTCTAATCTAGACCGTGATTTCGAGATATGAATGACACCAAAGATTATGGAGATATTGTGGGGAAATGGTGTTGAGGTGGATGGTGAGCCATGATTTAGAATACCACAGAGGGGCTGAGTCGCACTCCTGGGTTGTGAAAGTTGTGGGGCTGGAGGGAATTGCAGGCTTTGGGAGGAATGAGAGTCTGGGGGAAGATAGAGAGCTCTCTCACCTGGAGATGAGAGTTGTAAAGCGACTGTCATTCCTGAGTGAAATTCCCATTGCAGATCCCCCAGAATCTATGTCTGTCTCAGATACTCCTCCCTAGATACTACAGCCTGCCCTGAACACCTCATACCCCTCCCAGGCACTGGCCCCGCCCCCAGACACTGCCCACCCAGGCACTGGCCCCGCCCCCAGACACTGCCATCCAAGGCACTGGCCCCACCCACAGTCACTGCCCTCCCAGGCACTGGCCCCGCCCCCAGACACTGCCATCCAAGGCACTGGCCCCGCCCCCAGACACTGCCATCCAAGGCACTGGCCCCGCCCCCAGACACTGCCATCCAAGGCACTGGCCCCGCCCCCAGACACTGCCATCCAAGGCACTGGCCCCGCCCCCAGACACTGCCATCCAAGGCACTGGCCCCGCCCCCAGACACTGCCATCCAAGGCACTGGCCCCGCCCCAGACACTGCCATCCAAGGCACTGGCCCTGCCCCCAGACACTGCCATCCAAGACACTGGCCCCGCCCCCAGACACTGCCATCCAAGGCACTGGCCCCGCCCCCAGATACTGCCATCCAAGGCACTGGCCCCGCCCCCCAGACACTGCCATCCAAGGCACTCTCCCCCGCCCCCAGACACTGCCATCCAAGGCACTGGCCCCGCCCCAGACACTGCCATCCAAGGCACTGGCCCTGCCCCCAGACACTGCCATCCAAGGCACTGGCCCCGCCCCCCAGACACTGCCATCCAAGGCACTGGCCCTGCCCCCAGACACTGCCATCCAAGGCACTGGCCCCGTCCCCCAGACACTGCCATCCAAGGCACTGGCCCCGCCCCCCAGACACTGCCATCCAAGGCACTGGCCCTGCCCCCAGACACTGCCATCCAAGGCACTGGCCCTGCCCCCAGACACTGCCATCCAAGGCACTGGCCCCACCCCCAGACACTGCCATCCAAGGCACTGGCCCCGCCCCAGACACTGCCATCCAAGGCACTGGCCCCGCCCCAGACACTGCCATCCAAGGCACTGGCCCCGCCCCAGACACTGCCATCCAAGGCACTGGCCCCGCCCCAGACACTGCCATCCAAGGCACTGGCCCCGCCCCCAGACACTGCCCCTGCCCCCAGACACTGCCCCCCCCAGGCTCTGGCCCCACCCCCGGACACTGCCCCCGCCACCCATGTACTGGACCCGCCCCCAAACACTGTCCTCTCAGACATTGGCCCCTCCCCCAGTGACTGTTCTATCACTCCGGACTCTAGCCCCGCCCCTCCCCGGATTCTAGCCCCGCCCCTGTCTCTAGCCCCGCCCCCTGTTGTCAGGTGACCTGGAGCTCGGATCCCCTCAGCCTTCTGCGTGAAACGTCGACGCTGCTGCTCCCCCTCCCCCGGGCCGCACTCTCCCCCTCCCCCCCCGGGCCGCACTCTCCCCCTCCCCCCCGGGGCCGCACTGTCCCCCCTCTCCCCCCCCCCCCCGGTGACAGGTTGTGTTTATCGTGTTGAAGTGGAGGAGCGGACACTCACGGATCCGCGGAGCACGAGGCGGACACTCCCCGACAGCGGCATCTCCAGCGGCCCCGCCCCCTTAAAGGGGAGGGACCATTAATGCCGGCAGAACACGCTTAAAGGGAAGGTTACTAAAGGGGGGCAAACACTGTTAAAGGGGCAATGCGATTAATGTTGGCAAAAAGATCCCCAAAGGGGAAGCTCAGTGTTTTTCAGGAACAAATATTCCTCGAGTTAATGGGAAACCAGAAATTAATAAACTTTACTGAACGGAGAGAGGCGTCCCCACCTTCAGCAAACACTGGGGCCCCAAATCATCAATAATCTGTCTCATGTCCAGGGTGTTCGGACAGTGGGGAGTGGGTTTACTCACTCCCAGGACACGGGCATCACTGGAGCGGGGTGGGCAATCAGTTACTCTCGGGTTGGTGGGGACGACCTGCCTCTCCATGAACTGCTCCAGCCGTCACAGAGGGCTCCACGCACGGTTCCCCGAGTTGTTCGGGGAGACGTTAGCTTGGAAAGACGGCCGGTGGATGGAGGTGGGAGGGTGACGGTGACAGGCCGGAGGGGAGTGAGGCACGGATAGGCGGGGAGGGAGATGGGCAGTGCCAGGTTGGATCTCCGATGAGGTTGGTGGGGGGGTGGCGGCGAGGGAATCCACGTTGATCCCCGCGCGGTTGGAGGGTCCCGAGGCGGAAGACGAGGTGTTCTTCCTCCAGGCGTCGGGTGTCTAGGATTTGGTGGTGGTGGTGGTGGAGGAGGCCCAGGGCTTGCATGTCCTTGGCGGAGGGGGAGGGGGAGTTGAAGTGGTTGTCCACAGGGTGGTTGGGGGTGGGGGGGGGGTAGAATGGACAATGGTCAAGGCATGCTGGGAAATGGAAGCCAGCCCTGACCAAAGTGACTGTGTTAATCCAGACAAGCTGCAGCTACCAACAAGACAGTTTGCAACAAACCCGGTAGCTGCAGACCCTACAGGACACACCTGAATTTGGGTTTGAAGGAAGACCGTGCATATTGTCCACAGGGCGATCAGAAATATCGAGGTGTGTACCAGACACGGGGGCACCTCCCATCCTTATTTGGAGGAGGCTCCATGTACCCAGCACCTCCAGGAAAGGAGGTCCAAGGCCTGGTTTGGGTCCAATTGATCAGGGCGATCAAGCCTGATCAACCTATTGGAGGACACTTCCCAATTTCCCTTCCCATGTGGTTAAAAATGCCCTCCAACGCATCTCGTCCACATCCTGCCCCTCCACCCTCAAACCCCACCCCTACAACCATACCAAGGATAGAATCCCCCTGGTCCTCTTCCCCCCCCCCCCCCCAACCAACCTTCGCATAAACCAAATCATCCGCCGACATTTCTGCCACCTCCAAACGGACCCCACCACCAGGGATATATTTCCCTCCCCACCCCTTTCCGTCTTCCGCAAAGACCGTTCCCTCCGTGACTACCTGGTCAGGTCCACGCCCCCCAACAACCCACCCTCCCGTCCTGGCACCTTCCCCTGCCACCGCAGGAATTGCAAAACCTGAGCCCACACTTCCTCCCTCACCTCCTTCCAAGGCCCCAAAGGAGCCTTCCATGTCCATCAAAGTTTTACCTGCACATTCACCAATGTCATTTGTTGTATCCGTTGGGGAGTCTCCTCTACATTGGGGAGACTGGACGCCTCCTCGAACAGCGCTTCAGGGAACATCTCCGGGACACCCGCACCAATCAACCACACCGCCCTGTGGCCCAACATTGCAATTCCCCCTCCCACTCTGTCCTGGGCCTACTCCACCGCCGCTCCCTCACCACCCGACGCCTGGAGGAAGAACGCCTCATCTTCCGCTTGGAACACTTCGAGCCCAGGGCATCAATGTGGATTTCACCAGTTTCCTCATTTCCCCTTCCCCCACCTCACCCCAGCTCAGCACCATCCCCATGACTTGTCCTACCTGCCTATCTTCCTTTCCACCTATCCACTCCACCCTTCCCTCTGACCTATCACCTCCACCCCCATTCACCTATTGTACTCTTTGCTACCTTCCCCCACCTCCACCCCCCCTCTCATTTATCTCCCCACACTGCAGGCACCCTGCCTCTATTCCTGATGAAGGGCTTTTGCCCAAAACGTCGATTTTCCTGCTCCTCGGATGCTGCCTGACCTGCTGTGCTTTTCCAGCACCACTCTGATCACCACATGGAGCAATCCATGTTTTAGTGTGGTGGTTCAGGTTGTAGGTTTCACTGAGCTGGAAGGCTTGTTTTCAGATCTTTCATCAGCATGCTAGGTAACATCATCAGTGACTAGATTAGGGTGGTGCTGGAAAAGCACAGCAGGTCAGGCAGCACCCAAGGAGCAGGAAAATCGATGTTTCGGGCAAAAGCCCTTCCAAAACATCATCAGTGAGCCTCCAGTGAAGCGCTGGTGTTGTGTCCCACTTTCTATTTATGTGTCTTGGTTTGTTGTGGTGGGTGATATCATTTCTGGTTCTTTTTCTGAGAGGTTGGTAATTGGGGTCCAAATCAGTGTGTTTATTGATGGAGTTCCAGTTGGAATGCCAGGCCTCTAGGAATTCCTGTGCGTGTCTCTGTTTATGGATGCGTTGTCCCAGTTGAAGTGGTGTCCTTCCTCATCTGTATGTAAGAATACGAGTGATATTGGGTCATGTCTTTCGGTGGCTAGTTGGTGTTTGTGTAACCTGGTGGCTAGTTTTCTGCCTGTTTGTCCAATGTAGTGTTTTTTCGTCTTTGCATGGTATTTTGTAAATCACATTAGTTTTGCTGGTTGTTGATATCGGGTCCTTTATCAGTAGCTGTTTCGGTGTGTTGGTAGGTTTGTGAGTTACCATGATGCCAAGGGGTAGGTCTGGTGGTCATCTCCGAGATGTCTTTGATGTATGATAGTGTGGCTGGAGTGTCTGGACATGTTGTGTCTACTTGTTTAAGTGTGTTGGTATATGATCATCCAGAGTTAAGTTAAAGCCCAAGATAGATTTGTAGAGTAAACTGTTCATTTTTAGTGTATTTTGCTGTTATAGTATTAATTGTGTTAAACAAATAAGTAGTATTCTTTATTAAGAGTTGACTCTCCATTCTTTTGCTGATAAACACACTGTGGCAGGTGCAACGGGACTGCGTTTGGTGTGGACTGGATAAACCGAAGGGTCTGTTTCTGTGCTGTATAACTCCAGTCCAGGATTTTGTTTAGTGTTTTTTTCATGCATTCACAGGATGTGGGCGTTGCTGGCTAACCCAACATTTCTTGCTAATTACCCAGCGAGTGGTTATGAGTCAACCACACTGCTGTGGGTCTGGAGTCACATGTAGGCCAGACCAGGTAAGAAAAAAATCTGATATTCGAATTAGAATCCATTTCATATGGAAACAGGCCGTTCGGCCCAACAAGTCCACACCGACCCGCCGAATTAAAGTAACAAACAAGAGGGCTGGAAAGCAGTCCCAACTACAAAACTGACCGACTGAAGCCTCTTTGGCAGCACCTTGATCAGTGTGACAATTGTCAGCCTGTTTCATTGGCACTTATCTGTAGTTTTCAATTCCAGTATACACCAATCCTCAACCACTCCCTCAGCGCTTCTTATATCGGGTAAGAAGCTTTAAGGAATGATGCTGGGCTGAATTTAACCCTTACACTCAAGCGCTGAAACCAGCTTAGAGAAAGTGAAGCAGAGTAAAAATTAAAATCCCCAAACCATCTGTGACAGAAAAGCAGAAAGGATTTCAAGAATGGGCAAAATTAGATTTAATTTTATTTTACAAAAATCCATCCCCAATATTGAATGACTTTCATTTCTCCACATTCTCAAGTCTTAGATCCTAATCTGTATACCAACGCTTTAAAGGAAAAGTTAATTTAGAAAAACAAACAAAATTGAAGATTCCATATTGAGAAGTAGGACAGTACTTCAGTAGAATCTCAGGTGGCTGCGTTGTCGTGCTGTGTGTATGGGAGGTGAACACCAGTCCTGCAGAACTACAACGGCGCAATCATGGAACTCCAAGGGAGTGGCACTGGTGCACTGTGGCTGGTGGTGTGAGAGTTCTGACGGAGCTGTGGCTAACTCTAGGAGGAGTTGCGGAGCTGTCTGAGGGAGCTGCTGGGGTCTCTGAGGGAGCTACTGGGGTGTCTGAGGGAGCTGCTGGGGTGTCTGCCGGGGTCGCCGAGGGAGCTGCTGGGGCGTCTAAGGGAGCTGCTGGGCTGTCTACCGGGGTCTCTGAGGGAGCTGCTGGGGTCTCTGAGGGTGCTGCTGGGTTGTCTGAGGGAGATGCTGGGATGTCTGAGGGAGATGCTGGGATGTCTGAGGGAGATGCGGGACTATCTGAGGGAGATGCTGGGATGTCTGAGGGAGATGCGGGGCTGTCTGAGGGAGATGCGGGGCTGTCTGAGGGAGCTGCTGGGGTCTGTGAGGGAGGATGGGAGAAAATTGTAGTGTTTCCAAAAGAAAAACAGATGGAAACTTAACAACACGGGCAATAAAATGCTCAAAATGCTCCCTATCAAAAATACAGATACCCAAAATAAAGGATGGGAGGTTAGGTGTGTGCTGAATAAGAGGGATATGAGATGGTTTGTGTTACAATTTCCCAGTGAATTCTTATCCTCAGATTAACCCTGGCTGCTCTCATGGAGATCAGACTGAATGGGCTGACCCTGGTACTGACCTCCGAGACCTTGATGTTGCCTTAATTGCTCAGCATTACCAGCATTTTCATTCGTGTTCCTGTTACGATGCTGCTAAAGGTGGGGAGAGTCACCCAGAGGTTCACCCCCTCCCATCAGAAGAGTCTCAGTCCTGCAGCCAGTTAAAGCGAGGTCTCCAAATCACCCGATTAAAGTATATTTTTGTTAAGCCTGGTTTAGGTTCACGTGAGGCGGGGCTGTTCCACTGAACTGTGTCTGTCTGTGTCTCCCTCAATCCACACTAAAACTCTGTTTACTAGAACTACAAGTGTATCTTAACTAGCGCTTTTGAAGAGAGCGGCCAAAGTTCACTGCATTGGGCATGAGCAGTTGTAGTTGGTCATTAATCAGTAGCGCACAGATGTGACCAATTTCACTTGTCCCTGCATCCTTCATATAAACAACAGGGAGGGGGACAGAGTTCAGCAATTTCCCATCATGTCCCTAAATGTAAGTTTTAAGCACTTGGTACAACGTTAAATATAAAAGGGATCTTGTGAAAAATTTGAGGAGGTACAAAAATATCTTGTGTGGGGTAGTTTAATCGTTTTAAACTTTCTCGCCCGGGAGAGCTCAGCAGAGAAGCCGGGACATTCCCACGACGACGAGAAGGTTCGGATTGCTGGAGCCAGAGAGGGCCTCGGTTCTGTCGGATTTGGACCGGGATACAGGCCGCTGCAAGGGCTGGGGGAGGGGGGTGTGCCATCTCCATGATTGCGATACCTCAGTTACGAAGATGGCACAGCCTGCACCAACTACGCCCCCACCCCGCTAAATCAACCTGAGAGCGTCGCTGCTGCAGATACATGTCCCCTGCTCCCACTCCCCCCCCCCCATCTTGTCGCTTCGGTCAATGCTCAGTGAAGTGACCGGTGATAGCATCGATCAGCTCTTGCTTTTTGCCGCCGCCTTTCAGACCGTACTGCTTACAGACCTCCTTGAGTACCGGCACCGTCAGCTTTCCCAGGGTCCCGCTCTGTACGTGCTGCCTGAGCTCATCCGTCCCCATGGACTCCATCAGCTTTGGCTTCTTCTCCGCTCCCCCTGCAGCACTGCCTGCAGACACAAAACAGCGATTCACATGGCTACTCGTCAGACAGTCGCTGTGGAAGTTCCCAACGCCAAACCTGCAACAGACCCAGCCTGCATTGTGTTTTTGCTTTTTATTTATTCATGGGATGTGGGTGTCAGAGGCTGGGCCCATCACTGATGGCCCCCAGAGGGCAGTTACAAGTCAACAACATGGCTGTGGGTCTGGAGTCACATGAAGGCCAGACCAGGTAAGGAAGTCATAGAACCATAGAGATGTACAGCACAGAAACAGTCCCTACAGTCCAACTCGTCCATGCCGACCAGATATCCCAATCTAATCTAGTCTTATTCTCCAGCACTTGACCCATATCCCTCTAAACCCTTCCTATTCATAAACCCATCCAGATGCCTTTCAAATGCCATAATTGTACCAGCCTCCACCACTTCCTCCGGCAGCTCATTCCATACATGCACCACCCTCTGCGTAAAAACGTTGCCCCTTAGGTCCTTTTTAAATCTTTCCCCTCTCACCTTAGTTTTGGACTCCCCACCCCAGCAAAAAGATCTTGTCTATTTACCCTATCCATGCCCCTCATGATTTTATAAACTTCTAAAAGGTCACCCCTCAGCCTCCAATGCTCAAAGGAAAACAGCCCCAGCCTGTTCAGCCTCTCCCTGTAACTCAAATCCTCCAATCCTGGCAACATCCTTGTAAATTTTTTCTGAACGCTTTCAAGTTTCTTATAGGAAGGAGACCAGAATTGCACGCAATATTCCAACAGTGGCCTAACCAATGTCCTGCACTCAATACTCTGACCAGTAAAGGAAAACATACCAAACGCCTTCTTCACTATCCTATCTACCTGCGATTGTACTTTCAAGGAGCTATGAACCTGCACTCCAAGGTCTCTATAACACTCCCCATGACCTAACATTGACTGTGTAAGTCCTGCCCTGGTTTGACCCACCAAAATGCAGCACCGTGCATTTATATAAACTGATCACCACGTACCGAGCTTCCTCTTCATATGGCTCTTTGCGTCTGGGTTATAATCCGGAGGGTAGACCAGATCCCTGAACTCCTCGGCCAGCTGCCCAATCCTCTTGTCTATCATATCAATCTTTGGCACTGCGTGGAGGAAAGATCATTTAGGTTCCATCTGTCACCAGAACATATTCCACCACTATGTGGCATCAGGGAGAGAGCAAGAGAGAGAAAGAGAGGATGCGGTGGGGAGGGGGGTGGGGGGAGGTGCAGGTGGAGTGGAGGGTGAGGATGAGTGAGTAAATGTGTTTGTGTGTATCTGTGTCTGTATGTCTCTCTGTGTCGATGCCTGTGTGAGACTGTGTGTGTTAATTTCCTTGTTTGGGGGTTGTCCACTTATCTCCAGGTTGACCTGTACTTGGGTTTGGGGTCACGGATATTAGATACCCCATATGGGGTAATGGCCCATGGGTATTAGATACCCCATGGGGGGTAGGGACAGTGGGTATTAGATACTCCATGTGGGGTAAAGGCCCATAGGTATTAGATACCATGTGGGGTAATGGCCCATGGGTATTAGATACCCCATGGGGGGTAGGGACAGTGGGTATTAGATACTCCATGTGGGGTAGGGGCCATGGGTATTAGATACCCCATGTGGGATAATGGCCCATGGGTATTAGATACCATGTGGGGTAATGGCCCATGGGTATTAGATACCCCATGGGGGGTAGGGACAGTGGGTATTAGATACTCCATGTGGGGTAGGGGCCATGGGTATTAGATACCCCATGTAGGGTAGGGACAGTGGGTATTAGATACCCCATGTGGGGTAATGGCCATGGGTATTAGATACCCCATGTGGGGTAATGGCCCATAGATAATAGATACCCCATGTGGGGTAATGGCCCATAGATATTAGATACCCCATGTGGGGTAATGGCCCATGGATATTAGATACCCCATGTGGGGTAATGGCCCATGGGTATTAGATACCCCATGGGGGGTAGGGACAGTGGGTATTAGATACTCCATGTGGGGTAAAGGCCCATAGGTATTAGATACCATGTGGGGTAATGGCCCATGGGTATTAGATACCCCATGGGGGGTAGGGACAGTGGGTATTAGATACTCCATGTGGGGTAGGGGCCATGGGTATTAGATACCCCATGTGGGATAATGGCCCATGGGTATTAGATACCATGTGGGGTAATGGCCCATGGGTATTAGATACCCCATGGGGGGTAGGGACAGTGGGTATTAGATACTCCATGTGGGGTAGGGGCCATGGGTATTAGATACCCCATGTGGGATAATGGCCCATGGGTATTAGATACCATGTGGGGTAATGGCCCATGGGTATTAGATACCCCATGGGGGGTAGGGACAGTGGGTATTAGATACTCCATGTGGGGTAGGGGCCATGGGTATTAGATACCCCATGTAGGGTAGGGACAGTGGGTATTAGATACCCCATGTGGGGTAATGGCCATGGGTATTAGATACCCCATGTGGGGTAATGGCCCATAGATAATAGATACCCCATGTGGGGTAATGGCCCATAGATATTAGATACCCCATGTGGGGTAATGGCCCATGGATATTAGATACCCCATGTGGGGTAATGGCCCATGGGTATTAGATACCCCATATGGGGTAATGGCCCATGGGTATTAGATACCCCATGTGGGGTAATGGCCCACGGGTATTAGATACCCCATGTGGGGTAGGGCCCATGGGTATTAGATACCCCATATGGGGTAATGGCCCATGGGTATTAGATACCCCATGTGGGGTAATGGCCATGTGTATTAGATACCCCATGTGAGGTAGGGACAGTGGGTATTAGATACTCTATGTGGGGTAACGGCCCATGCATATTAGATACCCCATGTGGGGTAATGGCCCATGGGTATTAGATACCCCGTGTGGGGTAATGACTCATTGGTATTAGATACCCCATGTGAGGTCGGGACAGTGGGTATTAGATACCCCATGTGGGGTACTGGCCCATGGGTATTAGATACCCCATGTGGGGTAATGGCCCATGCATATTAGATACCCCATGTGGGGTAATGGCCCATGCATATTAGATACCCCATGTGGGGTAATGGCCCATGCATATTAGATACCCCATGTGGGGTAATGGCCCATGCATATTAGATACCCCATGTGGGGTAATGGCCCATGCATATTAGATACCCCATGTGGGGTAATGGCCCATGGGTATTAGATACCCCATGTGGGGTAATGGCCCATGCATATTAGATACCCCATGTGGGGTAATGGCCCATGCATATTAGATACCCCATGTGGGGTAATGGCCCATGCATATTAGATACCCCATGTGGGGTAATGGCCCATGCATATTAGATACCCCATGTGCGGTAATGGCCCATGCATATTAGATACCCCATGTGGGGTAATGGCTCATGCGTATTAGATACCGCATGTGAGGTAATGGCCCATGTGTATTAGATACCCCATGTGGGGTAATGGCTCATGGGTATTAGATACCCCATGTGGGGTAATGGCTCATGGGTATTAGATACCCCATGTTGGGTAATGGCTCATTGGTATTAGATACCCCATGTGGGGTAATGGCCCATGCGTATTAGATACCCCATGTGGGGTAATGGCCCATGTGTATTAGATACCCCATGTGGGGTAATGGCTGATTGGTATTAGATACCTCATGTGGGTTTCACATCTCTTGACAGGTTGGGATAAGTTGGTTGCTGAGTTCACCAGATTCCACTCTTATCCAACTGAAGCTGGCTGATCTCCCGTAGCGTCTTCTCTTCCTGCCCTCATGCCTCTACATCCGAAGTCCCACAACATCTCTTCAGCAACATGCTGTTCCTTCGCCAACACTCAACCTTCCCACATCTCCATGTTGCTCCTACGCTCCCCTGAGCTCATCCTTGCACGCCCAGTTCCCGCTGTCCACGCCCAGGCTCCAAAGCCCCATCCCTACAGAAATGTCAACACTCACCCGAAATTTACACATTGAGATTTCCCAGGAGGGAGACCCACTGGGAGTGGGGAGGATCATGGCTCATCTCCATCTCACTGCCTTGGGGATGTTTTCTCAGGTGGAAAAGGCTTCCCTGTTAAGTTGCGATGATGCAGTCGGCTAACCTGGTATAGGCTTTAATTTATAATTGTCACGTATACCTTGATACAGTGAAAAATTTTGTTTTGCATGCAGTACAGATCATATCATACAAAGTGCATTAGAGTAATAGAACAGAGCGAGAAATACAAAGTGACAGCTGCAGAGAAGGTACACAGAGAGGGGGATCAATGTCAGATTTGAACTTTGAGAGGCCCATTCAGAAGTTCAATGACAGCGAGGAAGAAGCTGTTCCTGAATCTGTTGTATCTCCCGCCCAATGGAAGAGATTATACCCGGGGGGTGTGGGAGGGGTCTCTGATGATGTTGGCTGCCTTCCTGAGGCAGTGGGAAGTGTAGACGGGGGTCAGTGGATGGAAGATTGGTTTGTGTGATGGACTGGGCACATGACAATAAATTCAATTCAAGGCGGTCACTAGGAGCTATGCAGTAGGATACTCACGTGTCAAGTCTTCCATTTCTTCTGGCTCCTTTAAGTCGAGTGCCAAAGCCTCCAGATTACGGAAGTGCTTCTGAATGACTGGATTCTCAAAGCTCTCGGGCCTGTTGCCAGACAAACAGACGTCATGGTTTTACCGAAAGGAACCACTACTGGGAAGGTCCATTTCCTGTTCACTGGCACAAGCGTGCATCAATTTCAGTCTTTTAATTCTTTAATCTGTTTGGGGGTGTGAGCATCATAAGCAAGGCCTATTTGTTGCCCTAGAACTGAGTGATGCGTGAGGCCATTTCACACCATGTTGCCGTGGGTCTGGAGATGAGGATGGCAGATTCCCTTCCCTAAATCATAGACTCTCTTGGGTGTGAAAAGAGGCCCTTCAGCTCAACAAGTCCACACTGAACCATTCCCCTACCCTATGTTTACTCCTGACTAATGCACCTAATCTACATATCCCTGAACACTACGGGCAATTTAGCGTGGCCAATTCACCCTAATCTGCACATCTTCGGACTGTGGGAGGAAATCAGAGCACTCGGAGGAAACCCACGCAGACACGGGGAGAACGTGCAAACTCCACACAGACAGTCGCCTGAGGCTAGAATCGAACCCGGGTCCCTGGCGCTGTGAGGCAGCAGTGCTAACCACTGAGCCACCATGCCGTCCAGGATAATTAGTGAACCAGATGATTTTTTCCTCCAACTGAAACCAGCTTCCAATTCCTGATTTATTATGGGAAAGGCGTTTCTAGTGTTCAGCTGACTCCATACTGTTGGGAGGATCGGACAGGAACATCCTGGCTTGTGTGACTCAGTTCTAGAGAGTTCTATCCTGAGAGGGGCAACATACTGACACAACCTGCCTCTCCTTAATTAAATCAAGTCAGTTGGATACAGTGCAGTGCTCGTAAAGCCAAGTTTGTAAGTTAAATCCCCATAGTGATTGTTGTCACTTGTCTCCAACCCTTACCTCCTTCCCTTTTTAAAAACAATCAATCAGTCTTCGGTAAAGCATTTGGTAATTAACGGAAAGGTTAGCAGTTCGGGGCTATCAAAGGATGATGTGGAGGTGCCGGTGTTGGGCTGTGGTGGACAAGGTCAGAACTCACACGACACCAGGTTACAGTCCAACAGATTAATTTGAAATCACCAGCTTTCGGAGTGCTGCCCCTTCATCAGGTGTTACCTGAAAGATTGTGATTTCAAATAAACCTGTTGGACTATAACCTGGTGTTGTGTGACTTCTGATCCAGGGATAAAGCACTTCAAGCCTGTTTAAGGGTCGGCGGTGGAGTGACCACGAGGACAGACGGTCTGGGTTCAAGTCCCACCTTCCCCTGGAGGTGTGACATAGCACGTCCCACAGAGTTGCTGCACTTACTCGCAGCCAGAAACATGTGCACTAACAGGTGGTCTCTCTCTTAAGTATACTGAAACAAAGAGTGTTGTAAAAAATACAAGTGAGAAAAAAAATCATGATTAGATTGTATAAGAAAAATAACATTTAAATTTAGAAAGAAAACAGCAATTGCTGGAAAGGCTGAGCAGGGAAGGGGCATTCAACCCGAAACGTTAACTCAGATTTCTCTCCACAGATGCCACCAGACCCACTTCTGTTCTTGTTTCTGATTTACAGCATCTGCAGTTCTTTCGCTTTTTATGAAGCTTAAATTTAGGTTGGTTTCTTAGTTTAGGTTTCAACGATCAGTTTAACTGTGTGTGTGTGTGAACATTTAGAAATAATTGGCAGTGAACATGAGCAGATGTCGAAGTTTGTTGGTGTTTTATGGTTTAAAGATATAAGATCAGAGAGTGTCTCTGTGTCTGCACTGTTCTCAGGACAATTTGAAGATGGTCCTCAGATTTTTTCTGAAAACTTAGTGACAGCCCTGAAAGTCCTAATGCCAACCCGGGGTCATTCTGAAACTCTCACAAGCAGTTGAAGAGAAATCTTCCACCCAGACCGTGCGAATTGGATCCCGTCGCTGGTGGTGATGTGATTATGGGATACAGTGCGACCCGTCACAGAAGCCCTGCTAAAAGCTGATGTTCAGTGGGCAGTGTGGCACACCGCCGTCCCGCCTCAAGGTAACACAGAGATCTCCCTCATTGATCGAGAAACAGGGAGAGAGGGAAGCCACGTGGTGCAGGGCTGTGTGTGTGTATCTGTCTGTCTGTGTTCCTTTGTGTGTTTCTGTATGTATTTGTATGTGTGCGTGTGTGTCTATGTCTGTGTCTGGGTGTGTGTGTGTGTGTGTGCGTCTTGTGAGTGTGTGTGTGCATCTGTGAGAGTGTGTGTGTGTATGTCTGCGTGTCCATAAGTGTCCGTGTGAGCATGTATGTGTCTGTGTATAGGTGTGTGAGTATGTGTGTGTGTCTGTCTGTGTCTGTATGTGTCTAGGGCAGCCTCACAATGTCCTTCACTCAAACTGCAAGGTGAAACAGTCCCTGGGCAGCTGCTCACTGGTGAAGACACTGCTGCACTCCCCCCGACTCCCATCATTCCAGAGTCGGCAGCCTTGCTATCAGCTGCCTAGGGTCTAAGCCAGTGCTTCCCAAACTTCTCCTCCCTCACTGTGATCAAAGCTTGACAATCACTGTCACCCCTTGGTGACGTTTGGGTGGGGGGGCTGTGTGTGGGTGGAGGTGGTGGTGGTTTGGTGGAGGTGGAGGGGAAGGACACCTAAGGGCAAAGATGGTCACTCAAGGCAGCTTCAGAGCTCCTGAGCCCAAAGTCTCAGCTCCTGACCCCACTGCGGGGGGTTAAGCTCTGAAACTCCTTCCTTCACCTTCTGAGATGCCTCTTAAAACCTACCTGTTCAGCAAAGTATTCCATCACGTGCTCTAATATCTCCTCACGTGGCTTGGTGTCAAACATCTCCTGACTGTGCTCCTATGAAGCAGGCATTCTAACCTGGAAGGTGCTATATAAATGTAAGCTCTGTCCAAGCAGTTTCACCCCTCCCAATCCTGGCCAAGGTGTCTGGCACCTCCCCCCACCCCCCAAGTACTGTAACGGACAAATGCTCAGTCCTGCTCAGCTATCAAGGACTAATACCGACCTGTATTTAAACCGGAGTTTCTGCACCACTTGCTTCATCTTCTCGATCTGATCCTCATTGGCCACCGTCTTCTCCGTAAAATCCACCTTCCTCTTATCGTCAGCGTAAGGCAGGAACATGAGGTGGAATCCTGACAGGAAAACAATGGGGACAGTTTTACTTGTACCCAGAGCTGGTGAAGCGTTCTGCCTGAGTTAGAGATGCTGAGCTTGACGGGTCTCAGGAAGAACATTCATAATTCCACAGAAAAGGGAGTACACCCACCACCACCAATGATCTTTGCAACTACCTCCTGCAAATGCCTGCTGTGTCTAGGGGGGGGGGGTCATTTATGAATCCTCTGGGTGCCAGGAAGCTTTGGGCACTTTGATGTTCAATGACAGAAAACCAAGGTCCTGTCTTCCTTCTTGGCTGGAAGTTACCAATTCCTTGCACTATTTTGAACAATAGCAGGAATGTTTGCCTGGGTGTCACTGTGCAACAACACTCTGGCTTTTAGGGTGAATTTTGTCCCTTTTTTTATAATGAAAGCTTGAGACAGAGGTGCCCATTGGTCTCCTCAGAGCCACTAGAGGAAACAATTTGTGAGGCATTGGGCTTTTTTAAAAATAAAGTTAGAACAATAGAAGCAGCCTGAACGGGTGGGGCCAAGCTCCCACAGAGCCAGGATGTTTAGTCTTTGATTTTCAGGAGCAGTTGATGCTGGATCTTGAAGCTGGGGTTTGGAAGCTGCAGTTCATCTCTCCTTGTTTCTCTCTCTCTCTCTGAATTTTCTTTTGATGTTTTCCTCCTCGGTTGAAGAACTGCCCGTGAGACAATCTGTTTTGCTGCATGTGCCTTTACCAAGGGTGTGTTTATGGGATGTTACTGTGTTGGGACAGCTACTGTTTAGTCATTAAATAATCTATTATTGTGTTAAATTTTCCAATACAGTGACAATACTCTAATTTCTCCTTTGGTTTGTTGTATTTTAACTTGAGTGCATGAACAAAGTGTGTTTCGCTCTAAGATTGACCAATCAAATTGCATCTGGAAAGCAATGCCTGGCACTTGCCTTTAAAATAATACAATGTTAGGGTCTTCTGATTGTATTTTTGGGGGGTGGTGTGGGGGGTCTGGTCTGGTCCATAACACTCACCCAGTTACTGTAATGGACTAGACCAGACGTTGGAAGTTGGAGCTGGTCCCACTCACCTGGAGGGATGGTCTGCACCTTCTCATCGTCCAGCTGCTCCCCTTGTGGGACCAGTGCCACGAACCGGGGTGGGGTGTTCCTCCGGGGAATGTACCGGGCAACAGCGAACACTTCCTTCTCCAGGCACTTGGTGAGCAGCGCACTGAATAATGTACTGCTTCCTGTCAGGATTGTCAACACAAACACAGCTCTCAGCAGAAGCTAGTGTCAGCTCTGAGCCCAAAGGCAGGCTCCCGTCAAGGAGCAAGGCTCTCCGGGTGACAGGAAACAGAACCAAGGTTGTCATTTTATGTTTAACCAGAGTAAGAGAACCCTGAACACCATACATTCCAAATGTGAGAACTCTTTGGAATTATCTATCCAGCAGAGCGGCAGAGAGAAATTGAGTGCCATTTGAAATATAATCAGAGAACCATTCAGCACAGAAACAGACCCTTCGGTCCAACTCGTCCATGCCGACCAGACATCCCAACCCGATCTAGTCCCACCTGCCAGCACCCGGCCCATATCCCTCCAAACCCTTCCTACTCATATACCCATCTTATGCCTCCACCACTTCCTCTGGCAGCTAGTTCTATAAACGTACACCCTCTGTGTGAAAATGCTACTTTTCAGGTCCTTTATAAACTTTTCCCCTCTCACCCTAAACCTCTACCCTCTAGTTTTGGATTCCCCTATCCCTTGGAAAAAGACCATTCACAGGAATGAGGGCATCACTCACTAGGCCAGCATTTATTGCCCATCCCTAATTGCCCAGAGGGCAGTTAAGGGTCAGCCGCGTTGCCGTGGATCTGGAGTTACATGGAGGCCCAGTCCAGCTAAGGATGGCAGTTCCCTTTTCTCAAGGGACATTCGTGAATCAGCTGGGGTTTTCTAACAATCCGCAATGGATTCATGGTCATCACTAGACTCTTAATTCCAGATTTTTATTGGATTCAGAGTCTACCATCTGCCATGGTTGGATGTGAACCCAGATCCTCTGAAAATTTCCTGGGTCTTTGGATTAACAGTCGAGTGATAATACCACGAGGCCATTGCCTCCTCGATCAACAACTGTCAATCATCATTAACTGGTACATACTCCATGACAATGCCTCGACATGGGTCCACTTGCGAACTAACCAACGCTCTTCTCTCACACACTGTACAGTAGAACCTCAATTAACCCAGCGAGATGGGCAGGGAGTTTTTTTGTTCGGATAATTGATTGTTCGGGTAACCGATCTGACAGCCGATTATCAAACATTTCTCGGTTATCCGGCAAAGCACGCCATAATGCCGTTTAACCGATAACTGAATGCTGAGTTTCTGAATGCCGTTTTTACGGGACTTTGAGATCTTGTTCGAATAATCCGAAATTCGGATAATTGATGTTCGGATAACCAAGGTTGCGCTGTAAATGCTGTTTTCCCTTTACTTTGGGATTCCTTGTGAGTTGTCCGTAAGTGAGCACAACAAAAAGCTTTGACCAAATGTGCTTTTCTTCAGCAATTCTCAAATTCTGTGCAAGTAAACAACTACGGGACATTAGTGAGGTGAGAGGCATTTTTTAGAACAACTGATGACGATTGTGGTGCTTACTGTTACTGACGTTAGCTTGAGAAATCCACCTTTAGGAACTGAAATTAAATTCCACCAGTTGCTTCGGCACAGCTACTTGGTAGATCGTGGCTTTAACTCCAATCTGAACGCCTGACCCCATAGCTGATAACTTCCTGATTGATCGAAAAATCTAACTCAGCCTTGAATATGTTCAGTGACTCAGCCTCTGCTGGCCACTGGGGGACACAGAATATCACGGACTAATGGGGGAGGGGGGGGGGGGCGGAGAAGTGGGCCACAGGGAGAAGTTACAATGAGCTCAATACCATTCTCTCAGTTCTTAGTCATCAAAGTTCTCAGCTCATGTCAAGCAGTGACGCAGGGTTGAGGCATTCTGAGCAATGACGCAGCAGCAGCAGCTGTGTTTAGTCTGGGTGCAGTGTATTAGTATTCAATGCCACCAACCACCACCCCCATCCCAGCGACGGTAATACTCTTCCCCACTACATGCTGCAACATTCGCTGTTAGGAAAATAGCATTTTTCACTGTTCGTGCTACCAGCACAGTTTCCCCATCATTTCTCCCCAAGTTTAATATTACGGTCCATGACACTGTTGTTATAAATTCTGTGTCTTATGATCCTGCTCCACAACCAGCTGATGAAGGAGCGTCGCTCCGAAAGCTAGTGCTTCCAAATAAACCTGTTGGACTATAACCTGGTGTTGTGTGATTTTTAACTTTCTCCCAACTGGGTTTGTAACCTGAACCATCGTCTCTCCCCCCCCCCCCCCCCCCCCCCCCCCCCACTCAGAGGAGAAACTCTGGAGTCTCAAGTCACGTGGTGACGAGTTACCTGTTATCATCGTCTCCTCTGGGTAAATGAATTGGGATGTTCTGATGTAATGGTGCTGCTTTAACAGAGACAGTGGCTTGAAACCAATGAGGACCAAGCCTGGAGCATCAAACCTCATCAACTCCTCTATTTCCTCTTTCTCCAGAACAATCTGCCTGCGTCCGTAAACCTCAGGACAAAAAAAGGAACAATGTCAGGATTGCAGCTGCACGAAACTGTACAAAAGAGCTTTTAAGTTACTCACCTCCTGACTCCCCAAAGTGCGTCCACCATCTACACCATCTGATGGAATACTCCTCACCTGCCTGGATGCGGGCAGCTCCAACAACATTCAAGAAGCTTGACAGCATCCAGGACAAAACACCCTTCCTTGATTGGTACCACATCCACAAGCACTCACTCCCTCCACCACCGGTGCTCAGTAACAGTGGTGTGTACCATCTATGAGGCGCAGTGCAGAAATTCACCAAAACTCCTTAAACTGTACTTTCCAAACACATGACCACTTCTTTCAGTGTGTACCATTTCCAAGATGCACTGCACCACTTCACTATATTTCCTTCCACTGCGCCTCCAAACCTGGGACACCTCCCATTGAGAAGGACAAAGGCAGCAGATGCAGAAGAACACCATCACCTTCAAGTTCCGCTCCAAAGCCACACTCCATTCTGAGCTGCAACTATATCACAGTCTCTTCAGTGTCACTCGGTCAAAATTGCGAAACGCTCTTCCTAACGGCATTGTGGGTGTACCTACAGCCCATGGACTGCAGTGATTCATCACCGTTCTCAAGGACAGTTAGGGATGGGAATAGGAATTGTGACCTAGTCAGTGACACCCACACCCAAGAAAGAATAAATAATTTGTCTTTATAGAGCAAATTTAACATGGTAAATGATCACACATTTCTTCACAGGAGCCCTATAAGATTATATTTTACAACAAGTCACATAAAGAGGTTAGTTCAGGGGAACAAAAGTTTGGTCAAAGAGGCTGTCTTAAGAGAGGGAGGGAAAGGGAGAGAGAAAGGGGGGGGAGAGAGAGGTGGGGGACAGGGAGAGAGAAAGAGAGGGATGGGCAAGTGAGAGAAAGAGAGAGACAGATGAAAAAAGAGGTATATGGACAGACTTTGAGCACCTAGGGCCCAGCAGCTGCAGGACACAGTTGCCAATAATGAAGAAAATCAGGGTTATGCAAGAGATGATACTCTGAGAGGTACAGAGATCTCAAAGAGATATCATAGCACTGTGGGGCTACAGGAGGGAACAGAGATCGGGAGATCATGAAGGTATTTGAAATCAAAGATGAGAATTTGAAAATTCAGGCGTTGCTAGGGCAATGTAAGTTGCTAACCACAGGACTCAGTGTGAGTTAGGTTACAGGCATTTGAGTTTATAAGTTGACGCTGATGTAAATGTGATGATCGCCCATTTCAATGTCAAACTGAAAACAAGAATTGATCTTATGTGGAAAAAATATGACCAGTCTTATTAGTGCTGAGCATGTTTGTACTGAGAACAGGAACTGATCACGCTGTGGAACGTTATCACCTTGCAAGGCTGGTTCGCTCAGTGGGCTGGACGACTGGTTTGTGACGCAGAGTGAAGCCAACAACATAACTTCAATTGCCACCCCAGCTGACGTTACCGCGAAGGTCTAGGTTTCTCCACCATGACCCTTGCATCAGGCACAGTGACCCTCAGGTTAAAGTGAACGTCAGTTGTCTCTCTCTCTCTCTAATGAGACAGCAACCCTATGGTCCTCTGGATTACTATAATCATGTTGTGTGACATTAGTGAGCCATCTGTTTACACTAATTTCCTTCTGGTAAACTGAGCTGAGAGGCACAGATGTGCTCAGCACTCATAACACAGGTCACATTTTCTCACATCAGATCAGCAGAGATAATCCAGTAACATAAATAGTTCCTCAAAAGTGGAGTTGAAGATAGACAATGTGGTAAAAAAGAGACAAAAACACTGCAGATGCTGGAATCTGAGGTAGACAAGCAGGAGGCTGGAGGAACACAGCAAGCCAGGCAGCATCAGGAGGGACAGGCAGGAGGCTGGAGGAACACAGCAAGCCAGACAGCATCAGGAGGGACAGGCAGGAGGCTGGAGGAACACAGCAAGCCAGGCAGCATCAGGAGGGACAGGCAGGAGGTTGGAGGAACACAGCAAGGCAGGCAGCATCAGGAGGGATAGGCAGGAGACTGGGGGAACACAGCAAGGCAGGCAGCATTAGGAGGGACAGGGAGGAGGCTGGGAGAACACAGCAAGCCAGGCAGCATCAGGAGGGACAGGCAGGAGGCTGGAGGAACACAGCAAGGCAGGCAGCATCAGGAGGGACAGGCAGGAGGCTGGAGGAACACAGCAAGGCAGGCAGCATCAGGAGGGACAGGCAGGAGGCTGGGGGAACACAGCAAGGCAGGCAGCATCAGGAGGGACAGGCAGGAGGCTGGGGGAACACAGCAAGGCAGGCAGTATCAGGTGGTGACGAATCAACGTGTCGGGTGTAACCCTTCTTCAAAGCGGTAAAGAAGGCATTTGGTATGCTTGCCTTCATTGGTCAGTCCATTGAGTATAGGAGTTGAGACATCATCGGTGAGGCCATTTTTGGAGTACTGTCCACAGTTCTGCTATAGGAAGGATATCATTAAACTGGAGAAGGATCAGACAACATTTTCCAGGGTGTTGCCAGGAATGGAGGGTTTGAGTTATAAGGAGAGGCTGGATGAACTGGGACACGTTTTCGTGGGAACACAGAAGGTTAAGGGGTGACATTATAGAGGTTTATAAAATCATGAGGAGCATAGATAAAGTGAATAGCCAAGGTCTTGTCCAGGGTAGGGGAGTTCAAAACTGGAGAGTATAGGTTTAAGGTGAGAGGGGAAAGAGATATCTGAGGCGTAATTTTTTCACACTGAGGGTGATTCGTGTGAGGAATGAACTGCCAGAGGAAATGGTAGATGCAGGCACAATTACAGCATTCAAAAAACATTTGGACAGGTACATGAATAGGAAAGGTTCAGAGGAATATGGACCAAATGCAGGCAAGTGGGGCTGGTTTAGTTTGGGAACCCTGGTCAGCATGGACGAGTTGTATGCTACAAATTGAGATTCCATGTTTGGAAAGTTAACAGGATGATATAATTTATCGCAAAGGGATTGAATGCACAAGTAGGGAGATCATGCTTCAGTTATTTATATGGAAGCAGTTCAGAGAAGGTTTATCAGACCAGTACTTGGAGCAAGAAAATTGTGTTGTGAGGTAAGTTTGGACTGGTTAGGATTGTGTCTGCTGGAAGAGGTGACGTGGATGGGACAAATATGAACCAACAGGGTCTCGACTGGATGGACGTGTTGAAGATGTTTCCTTTTGTGGGAGGATCTTGAACAAGGTCGAAACGTTGACTATCCTGCTCGTCGGATGCTGCCTGACCAGCTGTGCTTTGACTGTCACTCAGAGGTTGCCCATTTAAGACAGAGAGGGGTAAGATTCTTTTTTTCTCACAGAGAGTCGTGAATCTTTGGGACGTGCTCCCGGAGAAGCTGCTGGAAGCAGAGCCGCTGAATCTTTTTTTACGGCTGAGGTGGATAGATCCCAGTTAAGAAAAGGGGGGTGAAAGGTTATTGGGGGCGGGTGGGTGTGAATTTGAAGTTGTAATCAGATCATCCACGATCTTACTCAATGGCAGAGCAAGCCTGGTGGGGCCTGATGACCTATTGTTTTCACTCCCAGGATGTGGGTGTCATTGTTGGTGTCATGTGCGTCATTGGCAAGGCCAGAATTTAGAATCATTGAAGAACCATAGAATCCTTACAGTGCACAAAGAGGCCATTCGGCCCATTGAATCTACACCGACCCTCTGAAGAGCGTCCCACACAGATACAGCCCCCTATCCTATCCCCGCAACCTCACATTTGCCATGGCCAATGCACCTGACCTGCACGTCTTCAGAGTATGGGAGGAAACCCAGAGGAAACCCACGCAGACACAGCGAGAACGTCCAAACTCCACATAGACAGTCGCCCGAGGCTGGAATCGAACCCGGGTCCCTGGCGCTGTGAGGCAGCAGCAGCGCTAACCACTGGGCCACTGTGACGCCCTTAATGCCCATCCCAACTGCCCCTTTAACTTAAAATCTTGCTTCACCATTTCAAAAGGCAGCTCAGAGTTAATCATATCGCTGGTGAGGCTGGAGTCACATGTAGGCCAGACCAGGTAAGGATGGCAGATTTCTGTCCCTAAAAGACATTAGTGGACCGCAGCTTCCCCCGCCCCGCCGATGGATACCATTAACAATTCCATGATGACTATCATGCTTGGTTTTTAATGCCAGATTTTCACTGAATTCAGATGTCACTATGTGCCACGGTGAAACCCATGTACCCATAAGACTCTGAGTAATTAGTCCGGGGACATTACAATATACCACAGCCCCCTCACTCCTGGTCGTTGCCCATCCTCATGTGGATGTTGTCTTTTGGTTGAGCAATGAGAAGGTTCACTACCTGGGCCTTTTTGGTGTCACTGGGCAGGAGCAAGCTGCCTGTCTCCCCGTTAAACCAGCGGGTTTTGGTTTTGACCGGCTCGTTAGTCTCTCGGTAAAGGCGGATCGCCGTGGGCTTCCTGGCACTCCGGATCAGGTTGTAAACTCCGACGGAAAGCTCCATGCCTTCTCCCAGTTTCAGGTTCAGCCTGAAGGACAGAAACATCAAATGCTGTCAATACCACATGAAGGAGAGGGGCAACAGGGCAGAGACACATCAAAGCTGACACTTGCTAATGCACACCACGTGGCTGCAAAAGGTGACAGCTTTAGGGGCGAAGGGTTAAACTTAGATCCGGACTCTCTCAGAGTCATAGAGGTGTGCAGCACCGAAACAGACCCTTCGGTCCAACCTGTCCATGCCGACCTGATGTCTCAACCCAATCTAGTCCCACCAGCCAGAACCCGGCCCATATCCCTCCAAACCCTTCCTATTCATATACCCATCAAAATGCCTCTTAAATGTTGCAATTGTACCAGCCTCCACCACTTCCTCTGGCAGCTCATTCCATACACGTACCACCCTCTGTGTGAAAACGTTGCCCCTTAGGTCTCTTTTATATCTTTCCCCTCTCACCCTAAACCTATGCCCTCTAGTTCTGGACTCCCACACCCCAGGGAAAAGACCTTGTCTATTTACCCTATCCATGCCCCTCATGATTTCATAAACCTCTATAAGGTCACCCCTCAGCCCCCGACGCTCCAGGGAAAACAGACCCAGCCTGTTCAACCTAGTTAGCCGGGTGCCAGGATCCCATGGCAGCAGTGTCCTGACTTGGAAATATATTGCTGTTCCTTCAGTTGGAATTCTGGAATTCCCTGCCTAAGGGCATTGTGGGTCTATCTACACCCAATGGACTGCAGCGGTTCAAGAAGGCAGCTCACCGTCACCATCTAAAGGGCAACCAGGGATGGCCAATAAATGTTGGCCCAGGCAATGATGCTTATATCTTATGAACGAATAAGGAAAAGATCAGGGAAGCCCCGTCTTGGACAACATTCATTCCTCCGTTAACCAGCCGCAAACAGGAATAGTAATTTGTCTCACTGTGGGAATTTTAGTGGACAAAAGCTGCCACATTTACCAACAGTACAGCTTCAAAGCAACATGAGGTGACCAATGTTCTTGTGCTGAACTTACAGCCTAGAATCAGGCCAGACAGGCAACCACCAGGAGTGGAGTACACCCTCGCTGCCCTCCATAACATTTCAAAGGTAGTGTTGCTACCTCTGGACCAGGAGGCCTGGATTCAGGTCCCACCTGCTCGAGGGGTGTGGTTATAACTCCTCTGAACAGGCTGATTAGAAATTACGAGAAAGTGCAGACGCTGGAGATCAGAGTTAAAAAGTGTGGCGCTGGAAAAGCACAGCCGGCCAGGCAGCGTCCGAGGAGCAGGAGAGTCAACGTTCCTGATGAAGAGCGTATATCCGAAAGGTTGACTCTCCAGCTCCTCGGATGCTGCCTGACTGGCTGTGCTTTTCCATCGCCACACGTTTTGACTCGGATTAGACATTATCTCGAAACCGGCCATTCAGCTCACCAGGTTACTTAAGCTCCTCACAGGCCTTTTCCTGACCCTCTTGTTTATCAGCTAAACCCTCTCTCATTCTTTCTCTGCCAAATGTTGGTCTAAGCCTCCCTTTAAACGCGCCCAGTTTGTTCTCTTCAACCACTCCCTGCTGGACTGAGTTCCACGTTCTCACCATTCCCAAGGTGAAGCAATTCCCAATTTGACTCCTTGGTCACGGTCTCATAATAATCTTTAATTTAGTCCTTTCCTACGAGTGAAGATTCAACCCTCGGCTGCTATTCTTGCAACATATTTCATTATTTTAAAGAGCTTGGTTACACCTCGACGAGAGAAAATTGGCCCCGCTCATTAATCCGCTCTGACACAGAACATAGAACAATACAGCACAGAACAGGCCCTTCGGCCCACGATGTTGTGCCGAACATTTGTCCTAGCTTAAGCACCCATCCATGTACCTATCCAATTGCCACTTTAAGTTCGCCAATGATTCTGACTCTGCCACTCCCACAGGCAGCGCATTCCATGCCCCCACCACTCTCTGGGTAAAGAACCTACCCCTGACATCTCCCCTATACCTTCCACCCTTCACCTTAAATTATGTCCCCTTGTAACACTCTGTTGTACCCGGGGAAAAAGTTTCTGACTGTCTGCTCTATCTATTCCCCTGATCATCTTATACATCTCTATCAAGTCATCCCTCATCTTTCGCCGTTCCAATGAGAAAAGGCCTAGCACGCTCAACCTATCCTCGTACGACCTATTCTCCATTCCAGGCAACATCCTGGTAAATCTCCTCTGCAACCCTCTCCAAAGCTTCCACATCTTTCCTAAAGTGAGGCGACCAGAACTGCACACAGTACTCCAAATGTGGCCTAACCAAAGTCCTGTACAGTTGCAACATCACTTCATGACTCTTGAATTCAATCCCTCTGCTAATGAACGCTAATACACCATAGGCCTTCTTACAAGCTCTATCCACCTGAGTGGCAACTTTCAAAGATTACACCATCCACATCAACAACAGCCTTTCTGTCCACTTCAATGGAAACCACACTCCAGTCCATCAGAAACTGTCATGGCCTCTCTTCCCAAGAGTAGCCAGGGATTACGTTTCCAATCTGAGTTTGAGTGACACTGCATTTTTGAATGGATTGTAAACCTGAGCTCAGACATAAAGTCTGCCAAGATCCACTTTGACTCGGAAGCTTTCTCCACCTATTGTCACATCAGGCAGACAAAACACGGGCTTGCATCTGCTTATAGAGTTATATATCGAGTCATAGAGATGTACAGCACGAAAACACACCCTTCGGTTTAACCCATCCATGCTGACCAGATATCCCAACCCAATTTAGTCCCATATCCCTCCAAACCCTTCCTATTCATATACCCATCCAAATGCCTCTTAAATGTTGTAATTGTACCAGCCTCCACCACTTCCTCTGGCAGCTCATTCCATACATGTACCACCCTCTACGTGAAAAAGTTGCCCCTTAGGTCCCTTTTAAATCTTTCCCCTCTCACCCTGAACCTATGTCCTTTAGTTCTGGACTCTCTCACCCCAAGGAAAAGACCTTATCTATTTATCCTATCCATGCCCCTCATGATTTTATAAACCACTATAAGGTCACCCCTCAGCCTCCAACGCTCCAGGGAAAACAGCCCCAGCCTGTTCAGCCTCGCCCTATAGGTCAAACCCTCCCACCCTGGCAACATCCTTGTGAGTCTTTCCTGAACCCCTTCAAATTTCACAACATCCTTCCGATATAGCATGGAATGGGGCCCTTCTGCCCATTGTGTCTGTACTAGCACCTGTATATTGTAATCTCATTTCCCAGCGTTTGGCCCAGAGCCTTGATGTGATGACATTTCAAACGTTCATCTAAATAGCTTTTAAATGTGGTGGTGGTTCCTGCCCCCGCCAGCCGTTCAGACAGTGAGTTCCACATATCCACCACACTCCGGGTAAGTAGGTTTCTCCTCAGAGCCCCTTGCCTCTGACCCGAAACATATGCCCCTGGGAAACATATGCCCCTTCTCTACTAGGGGAAAACATTTGTCCAAACTGATTCTATCAATGCCCATCCCAATCTCGTACATCTCCTCAGCCTTCTCTGCTCCAAGCAAAACGACCCCAGCCTGTTTGGTCGCTCTTAGGACATAAAAGCGGGAGGAGGCCATTCAGCCCCTCAAGCATGTTCTGCCGCTTAATACAATAATGGCTGATCTTCACTTAGACCTCAACTCCATTCTCCAGCTCTCTTCCCCCATAACCCTTCAACCCTTTACTAATGAATCTCGCCTCCTCAAATTTATCTAGCGTTCTGGCATCCACTGCACTCTGGGGGAGTGAATTCCACAGATTCCTTTGAGAGAAATAATTTCCCTTACGCTAAAGCTATGACCTCTCATTCTACACTGACCAACATGAAGAAACACCTGCTCCAGTGGAAAGTGAGGACTGCGGATGCTGGGGATCAGAGTCGAGAGTGTGGTGCTGGAAAAGCACAGCAGGTCAGGCAGCATCCGAGGAGCAGGAGAGTCGACGTTTCGGGCATAAGCCCTTCATCAGGAAGCAGATCGAAACGTTGACTCTCCTGTTCCTCGGATGCTGCCTGACCAGCTGTGCTTTTCCAGCACCACACTTTTTAGACTCTATGTCTAATTTATCAATTTCTTTTAGCATTTTACACATTCCAATTAGGTCTCGTCTCACCCTTCTAAACCCGAGTGAGTATGGGTCTAAACCACTCACAGCTGGAACACTACAGTGTTTTTGTTGTTGTTGAATGAGTTGCCAGAGGCTGGGGGTTTTGAAAGGTGCCACTCCAGGGGAGGCAGAGCTGACTATGACTCATACCACCCACCGCTTGTGTGTTGGAAGGAGCTACAGGTCGATAAGCAATGCGCGCGACTGCATTACAAACAGAACCTTCCTCAGTCCCGGGGCTGGGATTCGAACCCGCAGCTCCTGGCTCAGGGGCAGGGACGCTACCCGCTGTGCCATGGGACTGCTGCCGAGATCCGCACCTCATTGGAAAGAGAGCGCCGGCAACTCAATCTGAAACCTCCGAGTCTCCTGGGAGCCTGGAGACTCTGTGCTGTTCCTGAGACCGCTGACCTGGTGGTGGCCTTTTTCTTGTAGTCCTTGGCCCACACTTTCCGCAGCAGATCGTCCAACTTGGCCGATTCCCTGCCTTGTGCGGCGCCGTCCTCATCCTCTGTGACGCTGACAATGTCACGGTAGAAGAGGGATGTGTCGAACCCACCGGGTTTCCTGAGATGCATCAGGTCCAGGATGATGCCTGCACACAGAGAAGGCATTGACAACTCCACTCACACCAACAACG
This sequence comes from Chiloscyllium plagiosum, assembly GCF_037043375.1. Taxonomy (NCBI): domain Eukaryota; kingdom Metazoa; phylum Chordata; class Chondrichthyes; order Orectolobiformes; family Hemiscylliidae; genus Chiloscyllium; species Chiloscyllium plagiosum. Next base: position 21,134,251 of record NW_028270171.1, on the reverse strand, counting down.
CACTTTATTAACATTTCTCTTTTGATAATACCTTTTCACAAAAAGACCTTCTCCCCTTACTTTCCTCAGATCATTCAAGTTCTTGCCCAGGGTAGAGATTATGAAAGCAGGAGAGGATATTCACTCTCCCAGGCTGATCTTTACCCCCTCCTTTGACTGTACAACAGTTTTTTTTTTCTCTTTGAGCTCTACCTCCATCCATCATTTCCTTCTCTCCCGACATCATCTTCTGTAATATATGCCAACCTTTTCCTAGCTCCCATCGGTGCTGAGGGAAGGGTCACTGGACTTGAAATGTTAACTATGCTCTCTCTCCACAGATGCTGCCAGACCTGCTGCGTTTTTCCAACATTTTCTGTTTTTGCAAGAAGATTAGAATGGTTTCTTTCTAGGTCGCTTTTGACCAATATGATTTCCTGGGATGGTTTTGATTGACTGAGGAGGGTCTTGATTAGAGTGGTGCTGGAAAAGCGCAGCAGGTCAGGCAGCATCCGAGGGGCAGGAAAATCGACGTTTCGGGCAGGAGCCCTTCATCAGGAATGAGGCTGGGAGCCTTGGGGGGTGGAGAGATAAATAGGAGGGGGTGGGGCTGGGGGGGGAAGGTAGCTGAGAATGCAATAGGCGGATGGAAGTGGGGGGTAAAGGTGATAGGTCGGAGGGGAGGTTGAAGCGGATAGGTGGGAAGGAAGATTGACAAGTGGGACAGGTCATGAGGGCGGTGCTGAGCTGAAAGTTTGGAGTGGGGTGAGGTGGGGGGGGGGGGGGGGGGAGGGGAAATGAGGAAACTGGTGAAGTCCACATTGATGCCCTGGGGTTGAAGTGTTCCGAGGCGGAAGATGAGGCGTTCTTCCTCCAGGCGTCAGGTGGTGAGGGAGCGGCGGTGGAGGAGGCCCAGGACCTGCATGTCCTCGGCAGAGTGGGAGGGGGAGTTGAAATGTTTGGCCACGGGGCAGTGGGGTTGATTGGTGCGGGTGTCCCAGAGATGTTCCCTAAAGCCCTCTGCAAGAAGGCGTCCAGTCTTAACGTGGTCTTAACATGGGCCCTGTACATTTATATTATTCGCTCCTGAGTCAGTAGGTGTCTAGCAGGGGGGAGGGGTTATGAGGAGAGGGGAAGAGGGGAGCAAGTGGTTGAGGTTGTGAGAATCCCTCCTCCTGGTCTAGGGCAAGCTCCTAAGACACAGTAAGTCACTCGCTGCCTCTCAGTTCCATCCACTGGTGGGTCACCAGCTCCTGTTCTAAAACTGCCTTATGGCCACTCCTGAGGGACATGCCTCACGTGTCAGCCATGACAGTCAAAGCAGTGAAGAGGTTTTTACGTGGAACTCCAGCCTAACCCGGTTTGATGTCAAATGAATATGAAACACAGTTTTTAATCGAGTCAAATCCCTCCATGGTTTTGGCTCTACTCACCTCTATTACCATTCATGGTCCTACAAGGTACTGCATTTTGATAAAGCAAACAGGAATAGGACTTCTATAATTAAAAATAGGGCCTTGGGTGGTGTTGTAGAACAGAGAGAACTAGCGGTTCAGGTACATAGTTCTTTCAAATTTGCATCACAGGTAGAAAGTTGAGAGTGCGGTGCTAGAAAAGCACAGCCGGTCAGGCAGCATCCGAGGAGCAGGAGAGTCGACGTTTCGGGCATAAGCCCTTCATCAGGAAAGAAGGGCACTTAAGAAGGCATTTAGCACGCTTGCCTTTATTGCTCAGACCTCTGCGTATAGGGGTTGGGACGTCATGTTGAGGTTGTACAGCACATTGGTGAGGCCTCTTCTGGAATACTGTGTCCAGTTCTGGTCTCCCTGTTACAGGAAGGATATTATTAAACTGGAGAGGGTTCAGAAGAGAATTACCAGGATGTTGCCGAGTATGGAAGGTTTGAGTTATAAGGAGAGGCTGGATAACTGGGACATTTTTTACTGGAGTGTCGGAGGTTGGGGGGTGACCTTATAGAAGTTTGTAAAATCATGAGGAGTGAACTTCCAGAGGAAGTGGATGCAGATACACTTACAACATTTAAAAGATATTTTGTTAAGCACACGAATAAGAAATCTTTGGAGGGATATGGGTCAGGAGCAGGCAAGTGGGACCCGTTTAATGTGGGATTACTGGCAGCATGGACTGGTTGGGCCGAACGGTCTGTTTCCGTGCTGGATGACTCGAGGTATTTTCCAATCAGCCAGTTATAAAGTTGCACATTTTAGGAATGAAGCTTAAGTGAGGATGTAACATACTGCAATTCTTTTGCCCAGTTGCTGACAAATAAATAGCGATGTTTGATGGTAATAATCGCCCACGCACCTGTCTCTCGGAGGTCGCTGGCCTTGGTCCGGGCCATTCGTGCTTTGGAGCTGTCTTTGGCATGGGGATTGTCGTTATTGGTGAACAGCATGATGCGCTTGTGGCTCAGTTTGAGGTGGACATCACTGAAGAGGTTGGAGCAGACCCAGAGAGCGTCAGCCAGTGAGCCGTCCGTGCTGTGTCCGATCTGATCCTTGAAGGAACGCTTCCCTTTCTCTCCCTCGAACTGGTCCAGTTCCAACACTCGCTTAGCACCTGTGTCCGGGGGGATGGATTCACGTTAGGACATTGATCGGCTAAACATACACCAGCAAACGGCCCAATCTGCTCACAATCCAAGACAGTGACTGCAGAAACCTGCCCAAACACCTTTCAACCCTAGGTTGAATTTGATTGCATTATGATCATTTTATCCCAGGGAATCTCTTATCATGAGATTACTCATTGAACCCTGGCTCATTACAGAATACTGAAGGCAAGAAGGTGTGTCAACAATATGTGTCACAAGCCAATGTTTCTGTAACAACAATTAAATCTAAATCTTTTATTTCGAATTGAGCAGCTAGTTTGTCTATCTTGCTACGAGTGCTTTCGGATTCAGAGAGAAAAGTTTTACTTTTGTTTTAATCACTATTCTTTGCACAGGCCTTATTTGTGAATATACTCTCACGAGGAGACTCTCTGTCCCTTCCTGTCCAACTTGACCGGTTGTTACTCTAATTACCGGGACTTCACTTTTACAGGTTTCCAAATCTCCCTTTACCCTCTTGAACTGTCCTACCTGTCCATCTCCTTTCACACCTATCCAATCCCTCCCTCCCGATCTATCACCATCACCCCCCCCCCCACCTTCATCCACCTATCGCATTCTCAGCTCCCTTCCCCCCCCCCCCCCCCCAGCCCCACCCACCCCCCTGCCATTTATCTCTCAGCCCCGGGCCCACAAGCCTCATTCCTGATGAAGGGCTTATGCCCGAAACTTTGATTCTCCTGCTCCTCGGACACTGCCTGACCGGCTGTGTTTTCCCAGCACCACACTCTTCAACTCCCTTTACTTGATCCCACTTTAAGCATGTAACACCTGATTCAGGGCCTAGTTTTTTTTATTTCAAAGATATATACGGTGGCACAGTCGTTAGCACTGCTCCCTCGCAGCGCCAGAGACCCGGGTTCAATTCCCGCCTCAGGCGACTCTCTGTGTGGAGTTTGCACATTCTCCCCGTGTCTGCGTGGCTTTACTCTGGGTGCTCCGGTTTCCTCCCACAGTCCAAAAATGTGCAGGTTCGGTGAATTGGCCATGCTAAATTGCCCGTAGTGTTATGTGAAGGAGTAAATGTAAGGGAATGGGTCTGGGTGGGTTGTGCTTCGGCGGGTCAGTGTGGACTTGTTGGGCCGAAGGGCCTGTTTCCACACTGTAAGTAATCTAATCTAATATAATATACTTTAGTCATTACATAGTCAGTGAAGCGATTCAGTTCTATGCAGTAGTATTTGAAGAAACAAACAAACATTGGAGTTTGACTCAATCCAACAAACAAACCTGAGGCATTTCTTACTTGTACAAGATTATATTTACATATACCTGAGGCAGCAGGAAGGTGCAGTACCTGAACAGACCCCATTTAACTTTGGCAGGCAGACCTTATGCGGTAGTCTCTCCGCACTCTGTGCCTTGGCGGCAGCTGCCCCAAGCTTTACTGCGTCCCTCAGCACGTAGTCCTGGAACTTGGAATGTGCCAAGCTGCAACTCAATCAAGGGTCAACTCCTTGCTCTGGAAGCATCCGAGGAGCAGGAAAATTGACATTTCGGGCAAAAGCCCTTCATCAGGAGCTTTCCTGATTGAAGGGCTTTTGCCCGAAACCTCGATTTTCCTGCTCCTCGGATGCTGCCTGACCTGCTGTGCTTTTCCAGCACCACTCTAATCTAGACTCTGATCTCCAGCGTCTGCAGTCCTCACTTTTGCCTAGTCTGGAACTAAGTCAGTTTTTGCAGGAGCCCCCTAGATAGAGAGGGGCATTATTTGAAGGTGGTGCTGAGGCAATGCTGGCATAGAGTTCTGCAGAATGTGTTAATGTTTACACAGTATGAAGGTCCCACAGGTTTGTCAGTGTTTACAGCCAAGAGAGTGGCGCTGGAAAAGCACAGCAGGTCAGGCAGCATCTGAGGAGCAGGAAAATCGACATTTCAGGCAAAAGCCCTTCGTCGGATGCTGCCTGGCCTCCTGTGCTTTTCCAGCACCACACTCTTGGCTCTAATCTCCAGCATCTGCAGTGCTCACTTTCGTCTCCTTGCTCTGGAAGACCAACAAGTTTCAGGCAGACCAAACAGCGTCTCTCACTGAGTCTAACTTTACTTGTATGCCGAGCCCAGGGCAATTTCAGTGAAGCAAAGATTAAAGCAAAGAATTGCAAAGGTATTCCGCTCTGAAGGAGTCATATCAGACTTGAATTGTTAACTCAGTTTCTCCCTCCACAGATGTTGAACTCCTCCAGCATTCAGTGTTTGTTTCAGATTTCCAGCATCCTCAGTATTTTGCTTTTATCCAATGGGGTGGATAAATACGATAAGGGGAGAGAAAAAGCAACAGCAGCAGTAGTTGCATTTATATATCACCGATCACCATTTCAGACATCCCGAAGTGTTCACCAGTCAGTGAAATACCCCAGTGTTCGGCCCAATTGTCATTTCTCAGCAATTAACAGACCACCCGGTCATTATAAAAACCCCAAGAGGTGCGGACACTGGAAATCAGAAACAGAAACCGAAATTGCTGGAAAAGCTCAGCGGGGTCTGGCAGCATCTGTAGCGATAAATCAGAGTTAATGTTTCAGGTCCAGTGACCATCCCTCATAATTGATAGCAGCAAGGAAAATGTTGGTTTTTATGCAGAAGATAAGGGTGGGGTGGGGGGGTATAAGGATAAATGATAGGTGGAGATAAGAGTCGAAAGAGACGTTGGACAAAGGAGTGGATAACAGATGAGCCTGGGAGGATGAATAACTGCTAATGGGGACAACTAGTAGGTAGGCCGGGCTGGAGGAACACGGCAAGCCAGGCAGCGTCAGGAGGTGGAGATGTCGACCTTTCAGGTGTAACATTTCTTCAGGACTCATTAATGGGGGCAATTAGTGGCTAACATAATTACAGACAGCTGACAAGGACGATCCATTGTCATTATCATGCTGGTGTTCACTGTTGCACTTTCCACATTGCAAACTGCACGGAGCAAGCCTCCAAGTTAAGAGTGCAGGCAGGAGATCGCCGCAGTAGCTTTAAACAGATGGGTCCTGAACATTGTCAAAACGTGTGGTGCTGGAAAAGCAGACACCCGCTGCAAACATTACCTGGTGTGTCCAAGTCATGGAGGACGTAAACATGCTTGAAGTCTACAGAGTTCTTGTGCTTCTGAGTCCCGAAGAAGACGACAGCCAAGAGATCACGTTCACTGCTGATAATCTTACTGGTGTATACCCTGTGAACACACTACAAGCAGACAGTCACATTGGTCAGCAGCAGAACAGCCATAGCTCTTGGTGGAACCGGAAAGCGCTGGACATTCAGTCTAAAGCAATGCGAAGCAGTCCATCACTACCACCTTAAACATTCACTCCCTCTGTCACTGAAGTACAGCAGTGTGCACCATCTCCAAGATACACTGTAACACCGAGGGCATAGGTTTAAGGTGAAAGATTTTAAAGGGACCTGAGGGGCAATTTTTTCACACGGAGGGTGGTACGTGTATGGAATGAGCTGCCAGAGGAAGTGGTGGAGGCTGGTACATTGACAACATTTAAAAGGCATCTGGATGGGTCTATGAATAGGAAGGGTTTAGCATGGCCAATCCACCTAACCTGCACATCTTTGGACTGTGGGAGAAAACCCAGAGTAAACCCACACAGATACGGGGAAAATCTGCAAACTCCACACAGAGACAGTCATCTGAGGCTGGAACTGAACCCGGGTCCCTGGTGCTGTGAGGCAGCAGTGCTAACCACTAAGCCACTGTGCCATCCTTAATTTAGGAGACCTGGTTGGTATAGGTGAGTTGGACTTGAAGGGTCTGTTTCTGTGCTGTACATCTTTATGACTCTATCACTCGCCATGGCTCCATAGATAACACCTTGCAAATCCACAACTTCTACCTCTCGAAGGACAGGATAAAGGTCATAGGATTACCACCCCCTGCAAACCACGCACCATCCTTATGTGGAAATATATCACCACTCCTTCACTATTGTTCAGTCAAAATCTTCCCTCACAGCACTCTGGGTGTCCCTACACCACAGGAACCAAACCTACTTCTAACTGCCCTTCTCAAGGGCAACTTGGGGGGAGTAATAAAACCAGAACTACCCACAAACTTCCTTGGCAAAAAAAGGCTTCCTCTAGCAGCCGTTGCTGATGCTGAGTCAGAGAGTGTAGTTTCACAAGGGCAGAAAGGCTGTGTTAGCCACAGGGGATTATTTTATTCCTAACATGAAACTTTCTCTTCTCAAGGTCCTCTGGTCTGCTGGAGGGTGACTAATTATCTATCCTGAGATCTGAAGCCAATTTCCAAACCCAGTTCTCTTCCAAGATCATGAAAAATGTTGCTCTTTTTTCCCCCCTGTAATTTCAAACTTGTTTTACTTCTGCGAACGCGTGTGACAGATGTGAGCTGAGCACAGTCGGGGAACTTGCAGGTGGCGCTGTTCCCATATGTCTGCTACTCTTGTCCTTCCGAATGGGAATAGTTGTGGGTCAGGTGAAGGAGCCTTGGTGAGTTCAGATTAGATTAGATTCCCTACAGCGTGGAAACAGGCCCTTCGGCCCAACAAGTCCACACTGACCCGCCGAAGAGTAACCCACCCAGACCCATTTCCCCCCTGACTAATGCGCCTCACACTAAGGGCAATTTAGCACGGCCAATTTACCTGCCCTGCACACCTTTGGTTGCTGTAGTGTATCTTGTAACCCAGCGGGGTTCGGACCACTGGGTCACTGGGTCGTGAGTACTACACTATCAGAGCTGTACAGTCGTGTCTACAGTGGACATACCAGGGATATTGGTGTTGAGCGTGTTGCTGGAAAAGCACAGCAGTTCAGGCAGCATCCGAAGAGCAGGAAAATCAACGGTTCGGGCTGAAGCCCTTCATCAAGCTTTTTGGGTCGATTTTCCTGCTCGTCGGATACTGCCTGACCTGCTGCGCTTTTCCAGCAACACGCTCTCAACTCTGATCTCCAGCATCTGCACACCTCACTGTCTCCCATCCCAGTGATATCGCCAGTCTCCTCTTACCTGAACAGTCATGTTGAAAGCTGAAGTGTCCTCATTGTTCGTTTCAAACATGGCTTCTGAGGCATCGATGAGGAAAATTAAACTGTCTCTTCCTGCGAATCTAATATCCTCTAAAAGAACAAATGGAAAAGTGGGGAAGGTGTGAGTAACTACATCCTGCTTGTTACAGCCATTTCTGCTCTGACCCAGCCAGGAATTCCCTGCCCAGTGAAGCAGTTGAATGTTTGTAAGACAGAGATAGATTTTTGAGGAGAAAGTGAGGTCTGCAGATGCTGGAGATCAGAGATGGAAATGTGTTGCTGGAAAAGCGCAGCAGGTCAGGCAGCATCTAGGGAACAGGAGAATCGACGTTTCGGGCATTATCCTGAAGAAGGGCTAATGCCCGAAACGTCGATTCTCCTGTTCCCTAGATGCTGCCTGACCTGCTGCGCTTTTCCAGCAACACATTTCCATCAGAGATAGATTTTTGAACAGTACAGGAATTAAGGGTTATGGTGAGCAGATGGGGACGTGGAGCTGAGTCCATGAAAAGATCAGCCATGATCTTATTAAATGGTGGAGTGGGCTCGATGGGCCAGATAGTCTACTCCTGCTCCTCTTTCTTATGTTCTTGTACTGTAACGCCCCAACGCAACTAACACACGTGAAACGTCTGTACCTGTGGTCTCACAGCCTTCTAACTACTGTAACCACAGCACCTTCACTCATAGAGGCCGACTTGGGAGAACAGAGATATCAGCCTCTTCTAAACTACAGCAAAGTAACGCGGACGTTGGGAAACCTGAAGTGAAGACAGAAAATGCTGGAAACACGCAGCATGTGGCACTCTCTGTTGTGCGGCTGCAGGGGGGAGGAGGGAGAGTGAGGAGGTGGTCAAGACTCAGGCGAAGGAGCCATCCTCAGACCTTCTGCAATTTGTGGCTAAGATACACAGGAGGAATATTGTGCCATCTACGGTGAACGTTTAAACGTGTTTGTAAACACAGAACTAAGAAAGGCAAGGGATACTGTGAGGAGGATAGCACTAAAGGTGAAGAAGTGTCACGGTAATGTCACCAGGCAGAATCCTCTGGAGATGTGGGTTCACATCTCACCACAGCAGATGGAGAAATTTGAATTTAATAATAATCTGGAATTAAAAACGATGCTGATGGCAATCATGGGCATTATCACTGGACTATTAATCCAGTGACCCAGGTCATGTTCTGGGGACCCAGGTCCCAATCCCATCAAGGCAGATGATAGAATTTGAATTCAGTTTCACAAAAAAATCTGGAACTAAGTGTCTAATGACGGCCGTGAACCCATTACTAATTGTCGTACCAACTCATCTGGGTCACTAATGTCCTTTTAGGGAAGGAAGCTGCCATCCTTACCCAGGCTGGCCTACATGTGACTCCAGACCCACAGCAATGCGATTGGCTCTGAACTACCATCTGGGCAATTAGGGATGGGCAATAAATTCTAGTCTAGCCAGCGACACCCTCATTAAAAATCCATCTAGTTCACCAATCCCCTTTCGGACGCGGGATCTGCCAATCCTTAGCCATGTGGCTCAGACATGGCCTCTGAAATGATCAAGGGACAGCTAAGGAAGGGCGATAAATGCTGGCCTCACCAACGCTGCCCATTAGTGAATAAAACAAATACAGAGGAACCTCGATTATCTGAACAAGATGGGCAGGCAGTATTTCATTCGGATAATTGATTATTTGGTTAACTGATTCAATGCCTCTCCTCTGGGGCTCGGAGTTTTCTGAAGTTTCCTTTATCCTCTCTCTGCCTGCCTTGCTCCCTCTCACTGTCTCAGAGTTTGTATCTGAGCAGACACACACGTGTGTGTAAGGGACCTGCAGCATTGCTGAAGCCTCCCAACTGGGTTTAGGGTACACCCCTGAACTCCAGGGAAAGTGTGCGGAGAGAGAGAGAGAGTGGGAGAGAGGGAGAGAGAGAGAGATAGAGAGAGAGAGAAAGCAGTCAGTCATTTGGAGACGTGAGCAAGAGAGAGAGAGAGAGGGAGAAAGAGAGAGAGAGAGGGAGAGAGATAGATAGAGAGAGAGAGTGAGAGAGAGAAAGCAGTTAGTCATTTGGAGGTGGTGCCTGGGCTCCCATCGATGTCCAGGACTGTTCACGGCAGCATTTCAGTAAGCCGAGATCATTTTTAATCATTGTAAGACACAATCAGTGTTAGAAACATCTCTTTGATGTAACGTTTCTATCAGGACCTTGAGATTTCCTTTGGATAATCCGAAGTTTGGATAATTGATATTCGCATAATCGAGGTTCCTCTGTATACGGACAGGTTGATGGAACGAGCAGTCATGTCATTAATTCAGAGACATGTGAAGAGATATGTTTCGGAGAGGAAAGTAAGTCAGACTGAAGAGTATAATTCTGAATGGGGTGCAGGAGCAGAGATACCTGGGGGTAGATATGCACAAGTCATTGAAGTTGGCAGGGCAGGTTGGAAAAGGCCTATGGGATCCTGGGTTTTATAAATAGGCATATTTAGTAAGAAAAGTAAAAAGATTATGGTGAAAATTTATAAAACACTGGTTTGCCCTCAGTGGGAGTCTGCTATCCAATTCTGGTCAGGTGTACAGGGTGCTGGTGAGGCTACACCTGGAGTACTGTGTATAGTTCTGGTCCCATAATGAAGGGTGACCTTACTGAAACATACAATTCTTGAGGAGGCTTGACAGGGCAGATGTTGAGATGATGTTTCCATTACCGGGAGAGATTTGAATTAATGGACGTAGCTACAGAATAAGGGACAATCGTTTAAAACCGAGATGCAAATGAACTTCTTCTTCTACAGAGTAACAAATGTCTGGGATTCAATATGCCAGAGACTTGTGGAGGCTAGATCACTGTTAGTACATAAAGAGTAGGTAGGTAAATTTTTGAAATATCATAGAATTGGGGCTTACGAGGAGCTGGATCAAGAGGAGTTGAGGCCTAGGGCAGATCAAACATGATCTTATAGAATGGTGGGGCAGGTTTCATTGGCTGAATGGCTTTCTCTAGCTCCTGTTTCTTATGTGTAATGTAATAAGTGTGGAATATACCACCTTTGTTTTCCGGATACAGACATATCGGTGATTTTATTTATGTTCTGTGTACCTTCATTATCCTCAGCTTCTTCTGGATCCTCCTCATCTTCATTCTGAAAGTGTGCGTGCCAATCCGCCATATCTACTGGGTTGGAAATGCTTCCTTTCCTGTCAGTTTGAAGCACAAGAGACAACATTAACGAAGGAAACGTTCTGGAGATTACAGTATTGGTAAGAGGGAGACAAATTGGGGGAGCTCGCTGACTGAATTGCTTCTCTGCAATTCAGTCACTTTGGACACGGCCGATTTCTTAAAAAAGACATACATTTCTATTTTTTAGATTACATTACAGTATGGAAACAGGCCCTTCGGCCCAACAAGTCCACACTGACCCGCCGAAGCGCAACCCACCCATACCCCTACATTTACCCCTATACCTAACACTAGGGGCAATTTAGCATGGCCAATTCACCTGACCTGCACATCTTTGTGACTGTGGGAGGAAACCGGAGCACCCGGAGGAAACCCACGCAGACACGGGGAGAACGTGCAAACTCCACACAGTCAGTCGCCTGAGTCGGGAATTGAACCCGGGTCTCTGGCGCTGCGAGGCAGCAGTGCTAACCACTGTGCCACCGTGCCGCCCACATTTGTTTCGCTCTTTCAAGACCACATGGGTTCCCTCTCGTGTAAGAACACAAGGAAGGAGCAAATGCAGGGCATGTGGTCTTTTGACCATGTTGCCCCATTCAATCAAAGAATGGCAGATCTGCCACACAAACTCCGGTTTTCCATAGTGCCCTCGTTTCCTTCGGTAGCCGAAACCATATCAATCTTTGTCTGGAATATATTCAATGACTAAGTATCTACGGCCTCTGGGGCTGAGAATTGGAAAAGCTGATGGATTGCTCTCAGACCACATCTGCTGCTTGGCCCTTCTGTGACTTACAGGTTTTTGTTCTCAAGGGGATTAACAAAAACAACCTGGGAAACCAGGATTCAGGCAGAGGTCAGCCGTGAACTCAAAAAATGGAACAGACTTGAGGGGCCGAATGGTCTCCTCTTTTGTTCCTTGAGGTTTATGACACAAAATGCATGCAAATTATGATTTTCTTTTAAACTAAAATGATTTCCCAGGATGGTGCTGTCACTTTGAGACAGGAACTGCTGTCTCTTTAAAAACGAGGGTGCTGTCACTTTAAGAGAGTCGTTTTTGATTGACGGAGGAAACAAGATGATTCGGCCAATCAGAAGCTTTACATAAGAGGCAGCAGAGCCAATCAGCAGGAGATATTGGTGATAGACATTCTCGGTAACCAATGGCAAGCGAGGATAGGTAGGTAACGGCCTATCTGCAACAGAGGCGGGTCCAACAGAAACTGTGATTGATAGGGGCATTGTCCAATAGGCAGAGGGGATGGGGCTAATTGTGGCCAATCAGAGACAGAGGTCAGCTTCTGGCGCGTAGAGCCACTGGAATGTGATTCTGGGGGAAGGAGGGAAAGAGAGAGAAGGAGGGGGGGGATAGGGAGAAACAAGGCAGCCAGGAGCAGGAGGAGGGGGAAAGTCAAACGGCGCCTCACGCTGATCCAAAGGGAGAGCGAGTCCGCGGGAGGAGGCGCCGGCGGCTTCAGTTCGATCACATTCCGCTTCCGGGGAAATCTCGCGAGAGCGGGGAGACTGCGCAGGCGCAGGGGCAGGAGGATGGGCGGGGCTATTCATTCACAGGAACACCCACACCCCAAGCCCCACCCCCCTCCCCCTCCTCTCCCCTCCCACTATACCCCAAGCCCCACCCCCCTCCCCCTACACTCCCCTCCCACTACACCCCAAGCCCCTCCCCCCACTCGCCTCCCCCGACACCCCTGCCCCCACTCCTCATACCCCTCCCCTCCCCCCCACACACCTCCCCCCACTCGCCTCTCCCCACTTGCCTACGCCATACCGCTCCCCCCCACACCCCACTCGCGGCCACCCACACCCCTTCCCCCACTCACCTCCCCCCACACCCATCCCTGAAACCCCTCCCCCCACACACACCCCTCACCCACACCCCTCCCTCCCACACCCCTTCCCCCAATCGTCTCTCCACTCGTCTCCCCCCACACCCCTCCCCCAATACCCCTCCCCCCCACACTCCTCCCCCCACTCGCCTCCCCCCACACCCGTCCCACCCACATCCCTCTCCCCACCTACCCCTCACCCCTCCCCCAACACCCCACACCCCACTCACAGCCACCCAAACCCCTCCCCCCACTCACCTCCCCCACACCCCTCCCCCGAAACCCCTCCCCCCACTCACACCCCTCTCCACCCACACCCCTCCCTCCCATACCACATCCCCCCACACCCCTTCCCCCAATCGTCTCCCCACTCGTCTCCCCCCACACTCCTCCCACCCACACTTCCTCCCCCCACTCGCCTCCCCCACACCCGTCACACACACACCCCTCTCCCCACCTACCCCTCCCCCACTCACCCCACACCCCACTCCCCAACACCCCTGCCACCACACATCCCTCCCCCCACTCGCATCCCCCTCACACCCCTCCCCCCACTCCCCTCCCCATACCGCTCCCCGATACTCCTCCCCCAATCCCCTCACCCCAATGCCCTCACCCCCAATCGCTTCCCCCATACCCATCCACCACACACAGCCCTCCCTCCACTCGCCTCACCCCCACTCCCCTCCCCCCCACACCCCTGCCCACCACTCCCCTCCCCCACACGCCCCCCAATACCTTCCCCCACACCCCTCCCCCCACACACCCCCCCCACACCCCTGCCCCCAACTCCCCTTCTCCCACTCCCCTCCGCCACACACCCTCCCCAAACCCCTCCCCCCACACCACTCCCCCCACAACCCACCCATACCCCTCCCCCCCACTCGCCTCCCCCACACACCCCTCCCCCACTCGCATCCCCCATACCCCTCCACCCACACCCCTCCCCCCAACACCCCTCACCCCAAACCCCTCCCCCATTCGCCTCCCCTCACACCCCTCCCCCAAATCCCTTCCCCCCCCACTCGCCTCCCCATCCAAACTCCTCCACCACACCCCTCCCCCCAACCCCTCCCCCATATCCCCCCACCCCCCACACACCGCTCCCCCACACCTCCACCCACACCCCTCCCCCACACACCCCTCTCCCCATATACCCCTCCCCCCACATCCCAATGCCCAACACCCCTGCCACCACACACCCCTCCCCCACACACCCCTCCCCCACACACCCCTCCCCCCACTCGACACCCCTCCTCCAACACACCCCTCCCATCACTCGCCTACCCCCACTCGCCTCCCCTCCACACCCTTCTCCCCACACTCCCCTCCACACCGATCCCCCACCACTCGCCTCCCCCCATACATGCCTCCCCCTACACCCCTCCCACCCACACCCCTCCCCCATACACCCCTCCCCCACACACCTCTCTCCCCCACACACCTCCCTCCACACTCCCCTCCCCCTCACCTCCCCCCACACCCCTCCCCCACACATCCCTTCCCCCACTACTCGCCTCCCCCCATCCACGCCTCCGCCCACTCGCCTCCCCCCCCACACCCCTCCCCCCCACTCGCCTCCCCTCCACATCCCCCCCCACACACCTCCACACCGATCCCCACACCCCTCCCCCCACACTCCTCCCTCCACTCCCCTCCCCCACACTCCCACCCCCAAACTCTCCTCCCCCCGCTGCCAGAGGATGTGGTGGAGGCTGGTACAATTGAAACATTTAAGAGGCATTTGGATGGGTATATGAACAGGAAGGGTTTGGAGGGATATGGGCTGGGTGCTGGCAGGTGGGACTAGATTGGGTTGGGATATCTGGTCGGCATGGACGGGTTGGACCGAAGGGTCTGTTTCCTGCTGTACATCTCTATGACTCTATGACACACCTCTGCCCCCTACATGCACCCACCTTCCCCTGTCAAAGATCCCCTCTCTGCCCATACATGCAGCCCTCCCTCCACAAACATCCCTCCCCCACTCTCTCACACACGGCCACCTCCATACCCACACACATCCCCATCTGCCAACTCTCACACACCACCCCCCTCCCCTACCCCACTCTCTCACTACCCCCACCCCACTCTCGCCCATTACCCCCTCTCCCCACACATACCCTTCCCCCAGACACGCATCTCCCTCACACACAGCCCTGCCATCCCCACCCCTTCACAGACACACCACTCCCCCCACACCCCTCCCCCACACACAACCTTTCCCAGACACCCCCCTACTCAGGTTTAGCGTGATATGGGCCAAACACTGATGAATGGGTTAGATTGGGATTCCAGGTTGACATGGACGAGTTGGCCTGAAGATCTCTTCCCATGCTGTATGACTCTGTAACAGATTTTCCGATCGTCATGGCATTGCTGACTTTGGGAGCTGGCTGTGTGAGAGGTGGTTGCCACGTTACCTTCATTACTAGAATGGCTACACCTCAACAAAGCCCTTCGTTGGCTGTGCAGCTGTTTGACAACACGATAAAACAATATGTGCTCAGGCTGGGTCAAACTGAGGCAGAAAGATCCAGGAGTAACGCTCACAGACAAACAGAACGATTAACTGAAATGAAAAACTAGCTGACAGGATGGGGCATGGAGAAAGAGCAGGTCAGCAAGAATAACTCAATAGCACCCCAAAGGGGCTGGCCCAGTCTGAAAGGACTGAAGGGCCTCTTAAAATTTATTTTGTGGTAAGGCCTGCATTGGTCGTTGCTCTTGAACTGAGTAACTTCCTTTGCCCATTTCAGAGGGCAATTAAGTACCAATTCTGTAAGGCCATCTCTGATGGACAGGCCACTCCGTCTGGGTGGCAGAAATGCAGTTCCCCTTGGCACGTTCCGTTTCCTTCACTCTCAAAATGTCAGTGTGTTCTGGGGAGGACAAATCAAATAAAAGCAGATGCTGTAAATCAGCAGGCCTGGCAGTATCATTGGTTAGCACTGCTGCCTCACAGCGCCAGGGACCTGGGTTCGATTCCCGCCTCGGACGACTGTCTGTGTGGTGTTTGCACGTTCTCCCCGTGTCTGCGTGGGTTTCCTCCCACAATCCAAAGATGTGCAGGTGAGGGTGAATTGGCCACGCTAAATTGCCCATAGTGTTCGGGGATGTGTAGGCTAGGTGCATTAGTCACGGGTAAATATAGAGTAGTAAGGGAATGGGTCTGGATGGGTTACTGTTCAGAGGGTCGGTGTGGATTCGTTGGGCTGAAAGGCCTATCTCCACACTGCAGGGATTCTATGAAATCAGTCAAAGTTTCGGGCCCAGTGACCCTTTCCTCAGAACTCAACAAAGACCCTTAGAAGATCCTGTGGCAGGGCAGCACTGTTGGGGGGGGGGGTCGCAATATTGGTCACTCAAAATGGCGTCATTGAGCCACCTCGCCCCTCGAGTCACAATGCCTTAATAACGAGGCAGCGTAGCAACGGAGAGGGAATGAGATGGCAGCAGATCCCACTGCCTCTTGAAATGTCCTGTCCTGCACCCCTCGCCCCGGTGAGCTCATGGATCTGCGGTGGGGGAATCAACCCGTCCAATCACATGGAGATCCACGGCAGAAACCTGAGACCCTGAGTCAACGTCGTTCTCAAATCAAGGGACGGTTAACATAGAACACAGTACAGGCCCTTCGGCCCTCGATGTTGCGCCGACTAACAAGACCCCATTGGGAATTGACTTGCTATTCTCTCTCAGTTTCTGTTTCGCACCTTCAGTGAGGTTGGTTAAATTTGAGCTTATTTGGCAGAAATTTGTGCTGTTTTTCATTGCACTCTGATCCCATGATATTTATATTCTCACTCTTTTGAAAATATTTTTCAAACATTAAGCTAACAGGTCTACAGTTCCCCGAATAGCCCCTATTTCCCTCCTGGGATTACTTGCACATCACAAAAACAGGCCATTTGGCCCAACTGGTCAGTGCTGGTTTCTTTTCCTGACTCAAACCTGATCTCAATTTGTCACTGTAAACTCTTGGTTCCCTTCTCCCTGAGCCCAGCTACCCTTTAACTGGATCAGTACAATTCACTTGAACTATTCCCTGGGATGGTGTGCGTCACACTCTGACAGCTTTCTGGGTGAAGAAGTTTTCTCTGAATCCCCTGCTGGGTTTCTTCGTGACTGATCCAAGATGGCGGCTGTGCGTAGGAGCGTTTGGGCTCCTGCTCGCCTGCTGTTTTCATCCATTCATTTCCCTTTTTATGTTCTTCTTTTCTTTGCGGTTTCCCCCTCACTTTGGGGAGCTTGGCTGTGGTGGTACCACCAGCTGAGGTAAGGCCTAGCAGCGGGAGGCCGTGGTGGGCCCAGCGCAGGACTCCAGGCATTGGCATCGACAGCCGCTCTGATGTCAGCGCTGCTTCAGAGGGTTGCCCTCTTGTTCAGGAAGGCTGTGGACTCCGATGCTACGATCGATTCCAAGATGGCGTCGTCGAGGTGGGCAGTGAGTGATGGTGCTGGGCTGTGGTGAGTCCGGTGCAGTGAGCCCAGCTAAACACTCTCATGGTGGCAGCGGTGAGGGTCATTTTCATTTCCTTTTGTTCCTGTTTCTTTAATTTCAGCTGTTTTTTTCCCGCAGCTCAATAAAGAGAAAGAAAATCAAATAACACAAAAACAAAAATAAACAAGTCAAACATCTCCCTAGTCAAGGGAACTCTCTTCTTCCCCACAGTACACTGGCTGTGGCCAGCCAGCTTGGAGTCAGACCCCAGGACTGATCAAACAGTGAAGGGGTTAAATCAAAATAGAATTGGATGGGGGAAAGAAAACACCCTGCGATGCCCACCTCTCCCTGAAAATCTCGAGGGGGGGGGGGGGGTTGGTGGACACCGCGTGCTTCGCAGCTCTTGTTTTGAATTTGTTATGGAGAAAAACACCAGTCTCAGAGTCAGAGTCGGGGTTCAACGACAGAGTTTATTGCAGAAGGAAATACCGGAGCTCCAGGGGGAGAGAGAGAGAGAGAGACCAGCAGCACAGTGGTCAGCTGTGAGTCTGCTCTCGACTCAGAGTACATGTCAAGAAACTTGTCTCCATCTTGTGACACAATAGGTCAGTGATGAGATTATTGTCTTTGTAACATGGGTTTGCTTATGGCAATCATTGCAGAATCGTTGGTAGTTTTGAGTCCCTGCGCAGCCTTTGTTAATTTCCGTCAGTTTCAACGTCTGCGCGGAAGTCCATTGCTGTAGTAATGGGCACTAATCGCTTTTCCTGAGAAGGACGATTACTGCAGCCCGGGCTGTTCGCATTTTGTATTGAGTCTGTATCAAGCTGTTAGCATTTCAATAAGAGGTGTTGGCTGGACTCAGACACTTCAGCGGGCAGTGTACATTACTCATGTGTATTCTCTCGCCCACCGGCCTTAAACTAATCAACTGGGTGGTGAGTGCATTGTGCTGGCCCCAGGCAGTGTCTGTATCTGCTCTGCTGTTTCTCTCCATATTGTGATCCGGCGGCCATCTTGTGTGTCATGTTGGCCAACTGATGGCTCAGCGGCCATCTTGTGTGTCCATGTGCCTAGTGTCACCCTGCCCCGTGCCATCTCTCTCTTCAAATTCCAACCATTGTATTCTAAGTGGGGCCACATGATGACTCTGTACACTTTTCACAGTGCTTCTGTACACACAATAAAATCTAATCTAATATCAGGTTCAATCTAAATTAATCGAATCTAACCTGATATTGATTCTAGTACTGCTCTGCCTCTCAATGGGAAATATTCTCCCCGTACCCATTGATTGAAACCTTTCATCTTTTTAAATGCCTCTCTGAGCTCCCCTTGATTGGCGATGGTTCCCATCCATCACTTAATCCCCAAACCACAGACAATGATTCTTGGTTTGTTTATTTTTAAAACATTTTTATTCATTCATGGAATGTGGACGTCTCTGGGCTGGGCCCAGTATTTATTGCCCTGTCCCTAGTTGCCCCTTGAGAAGGTGGGGGTGAGCTGCCATCTTGAGCCGCTGCAGTCCACCTGCTGTGGGTTGACCCTTAGGGAGGGAATTCCAGGATTCTGACCCAGCGACAGTGAAGGAACAGTGAGATATTTCCAAGTCAGGATGGGGAGGGGAACTTGCAGGGGGGTGGTATTCACAGGTATCTGCTGTCCTTGTCCTTGGAAGTGGTCATGCGTTTGGAAGATGCTCCCTGAGGATTATTAGTGAATTTCTGCAGTGCATCTTGGAGATGGTACACACTGCTGCTGCTACAGAGGGATGTTCATTTCCTTGGTGCTGATCAAATGCTTGCTTTGTCCTGGATGGTGTCAGGTTTCTTCTTCTGATAAAGGATCACTGGACTCGAAGTGTTAACTCTGCTTTTTCCAGTCAATGGATTCTGCCAAGACCTGCTGTGTTTCTCTATGTTTATTCTTGAGTGTTCTTGCCATCAGTGGGCTCTTGCTGTGCACAGGTTAGTTTGTCGCATTCGTCCTGCTTCCAGGCAGTGACCCTGGCTTCGAAGCATCCTTCAGAGTTCCCAAGAGGTGCTGTGTCCTAGTCACAGAGATCAGCGGGCCCTTCGAGTCTGACCCAGTGAAAAGCCCCCACCTGACTATTCTAACCCCATGCCCCTGCCCATGGCCGCTAGCCTTGTGTACCTCGGCATGGTGAGTGCACATTGAAATCCTGCTTCAATATGATGAGGGTTCCTGCCTCTCCCCCCCCCCCCTCCCAGGCAGTGTGTTCCACATTCCCCCCACCCTCTGGGTGAGACAGTATCTCCTCACGTTCCCCTCAAAACCTCCTGCTCCTTCCCTTCAATCCAAGACCCTGGTCATTAATCCCACCACCAAGGGGAAAGATTCCTCCCTGTCTGTCCTCTATGTCCTCATAATGTTTCTTTCTTTCTGTCACTCTATCATAGAGTCATACAATGGGCCCTTCAGTGCAACTCATCCATGCCGACCAGATATCCCAACCCAATCTAGTCCCATTTTCCAGCACCCGGCTCATATCCCTCCAAACTCTTTCTATTCATATACCCATCCAAATGTCTTTTAAATGTTGCAATTGTACCAGCCTCCGCCACTTCCTCTGGCAGCTCATTACATACACATACCACCCTCTGTGTGAAAAAGTTGCCCCTTCGGTCTCTTTTATATCTTTCCCCTCTCACCCTAAACCAATGCCCTCCAGTTCTGGACTACCCCGCCCCAGGGAAAAGACTTTGTCTATTTATCCTATCCATGCCCCTCATAATTTTGTAAACCTCTATAAGGTCATCCCTCAGCCTCCGACACTCCAGGGAAAACAGCCCCAGCCTGTTCAGCCTCTCCCTGTAGCTCAAACCCACCAACTCTGGCAACATCCTTGTAAATCTTTTCTAAACCCTTTCAAGTTTCACAACATCTTTCCGATAGGAAGGAGACCAGAATTGCACGCAATATTCCAACAGTGGCCTATTCAATGTCCTTTACAGCCGCAACATGACCTCCCAACTCCTGTACTCCCAACTCCTGAAGAAGGGCTTATGCCCGAAACGTCGATTCTTCTGTTCCCTGGATGCTGCCTGACCTGCTGCGCTTTTCCAGCAACACATTTTCAGCTCCTGTACTCAATACCCTAACCAATAAAGGAAAGCATACCAAACACCTTCTTCATGGCCTCCCTCACAGTACAGTGGTGGTGTCCCTACTCCGGGTCCAGGTTCAAGTCCCACCTGTTCTAGAGACGTGTAATAACATCTCTTGTCCAGAAAAATCAGTTAAATAGAATGTTGGTCAGACCACAACTGGAGTATTGTGTACGGTTCAGGGATCCACTTCATTGGAGGGATGTGACAGCACTGGAGAGGGAGCAGAGGATGCTGCCTGGGCTGTAGACTCTTAGTTATTGAAGAGAGGTTGGACAGACTGTATTCCTCAGAGCAGAGGAGATTGAGATGGAGGCCTGTGACCACTGGAGTGCCACAAGGATCGATGCTGGGTCCACTACTTTTCATCATTTATATAAATGATTTGGATGTGAACATAGGAAGTATCGTCAGTAAGTTTGCATATGACACCAGAATTGGAGGTGTAGTGGACGGCGAAGAAGGTTACCTCAGACTAACTGGGATTTTGATTAGCTGGGCCAATGGGCTGAGGAGGTGCAGATGGAGTTTAATTTAGATAAATGTGAGGTGCTGCATTTTGAGAAAGCAAATCTTAGCAGGACTTGTACACGTAATAGTAAGGTCCTGGGAAATGTTGCTGAACATAGAGACCTTGGAGTGTAATAGCTCCTTGAAAGTAGAGTCTCAGGTAGATAGGGGCAACATTTTCACTCAGAGGGTGGTGTATGTGTGGAATGAGCTGCCAGAGGAAGTGGAGGAGGCTGGTACAATTACAACATTTAAAAGGCATCTGGATGGGTATATGAATAGGAAGGGTTTGGAGGGATATGGGCCGGGTGCTGGCAGGTGGGACTAGATTGGGTCGAGATATCTGGTCGGCATGGACGGGTTGGACCGAAGGGTCTGTTTCCGTGCTGTACATCTCTATGACTCTAAAGGCCCTGCAGAGTCAATGAGAGTTTCACAGACTGAGTTGCAGCTGGAATGCAGCCTGCGACCAGCAGATGGCAGGCTGACACAATGGCTGGTCTGAGAGAGGGCGATGCTGGAGTTAAGACAGGAGACGGAGAAAATAGGTCAAACAGCAACGAGGGATTGGAGAAAGGAAGAGAACTTTTAAAATGTAACATCGAGCCACTTTCCCTCTCTGAATAACTCTGCCCTTCCTGTGGATCCTCACTCCTGTTGGCCTTTTGCTTGGTTGCACCTTAATTTTTATTTACTCTGATGAAATTCCAGCTGCTACCGGGGTAGGGGTTGGGGGGGCGGTCTGAGGAAACACACAGGATATTTCCTGGCGATCTTCGCATTATAATTAAGAATGTGCATCTCTGCCGCATTAAATTCTTGTTTCCATACCGCTCGGAGGGCAGCTGTCTGTTCACTCTGTCGCTCTGGTTGTGATGTGAAGTTGTCAGGTTGGCCAAATGCCTCATAATTTCAACCACTACGTCCACCATCGAGGGAGGAAGCCAGTGTCACAGACCTCCCCCAGTCAGATCAGGGGTCGAACCCCCATGATCTTCATTCATTCAGCATTTATTGCCCGTCCCTAATTGCCCAGAGGGTGGTTCAGAATCAACCACGTTGCTGTGGGTCTGGAGTCACGTTCAGGCCAGACCAGGTGAGCTGAAGGACATTAGTGAACCAGGTGACTTAGATTCTTAATTCTAGATTTTCAAAAAAAAAAATTGAATTCAAATTCTACCATCTGCCGTGGCAGGATCCGAACCCATGTCCCCCGGATCAACAATCCAGCAATAACACCGCTCAGCCATTACCTTGCCACGGAGCTGCCACACTGACCAGACATGTTGAATGGTCAGGGCTGGCCAAATGCCTAGAATCTCGCTCCCTCCCCCTCCACCATCGGGGCACCATTCACCACACGGTGTCTCAGTGGTTAGCACTGCTGCCTCACAGCACCAGGGACCCGGGTTCGATTCCAGCCTCGGGCGACTGTCTGTGTGGAGTTTGCACATTCTCCCCGTGTCTGTGTGGGTTTGCTCCCACAGTCCAAAGATGTGCAGGTCAGGTGGGTTGGCCATGCTAAATTGCCCGTAGTGTTAATTGCATTAGTTGGAATTGAGTCTGGGTGGGTTACGTTTTGGAGGGTCAGTGTGGACCTGTTGGGCCGAAGGGCCTGTTTCCACACTGTAGGGAATCTAAGTTCCCACCAGCATTTATAATCACCACTCCCCCCACCCCACTCCCCCTCCCCCAACCTTCACAAACCCCTGGAGGACAATGGTTTGCTATGGCAATATGCTTGTTCACACAAGACTACAATAAGATGGGGTAGAAGATGGCCATTCAGCCCATTGAGTCTGCTCCCCCATTCAATGAGATTGTGGGGCTGATCCAATAATCCTCAACTCCACTTTCCTGCCTTCATTCCCTCGCTGAGTAAAAATCTGTCCACCTTAGCTTTGAATATACTTAGTGACCCAGCCCTTTGTGGTAAAGAATTCTACAGATTCCCTCCCCTCAGGGAGAAGAAATCCCGACCCATCTCTGTCCTAAATAGGCGAGGCCCTAACCTCTCCCCTTGAGGCAGTCAGCCGGGATCTGCCCTCTCTAGACTGCCTCCAGTGCAATATCATATATCCAATGTATGGGCGGCACGGTGGCTCAGTGGTTAGCACTGCTGCCTCACAGCACCAGGGACCCGGGGTTCAATTCCCACCTCCGGTGACTGTCTGTGTGGAGTTTGCACATTCTCCCCGTGTCTGTGTGGGTTTCCTCCCACAGTCCATAGCTGTGCAGGTCAGGGTGGATTGGCAATAGGAAATTACCAGTAGTGTTCAGGGATGTGTAGGTTAGGTGAATCGGACATGGGAAATTGTCCATAGCGTTAGTCGGAGGTAAATGCAGGGGAATGGGTCTGGGTGGGTTGCTCTTCGGAGGGTCGGTGTGGACATGTTGGGCTGAAGGGCCTGTTTCCACACTGTAGGGAATCTAATCTAATCATGCCTTGGAGAAAGGGATCAAAACCGCTCACGTTATCTCAGCTTCCAGCAGCAGGTAGTGAGGGCAGAGGACCCAGCATTCTTTCTGATGCCAGGGTTGACCAGGAATCGCTCCCCTTCTCACTGCTTGCCATTGGTACGTGTTGGGTTACTCAACCCTTGGCCATCTGATGTTTATGTCACAGGGAGACAGGGTGGTGAAGAAGGTGTTTAGCACACTTGCCTTCTGCTCAGATCTTTGAGTCCACGAGTTGGGACGTCATGTTGAGGTTGTGCAGAGCATTGGTGAGGTCTCTCCTGGAGTACTCTGCCCAGTTCTGGAGCCTCTCTGTCAGAAGAAGGCATTAAGGAGAGTGGCGCTGGAAAAGCACAGCAGGTCAGGCAGCGTCCGAGGAGTAGGAGAGTCGATGCTTCGAGCATAAGCCCTTCATCCTCATTCCTGATGAAGGGCTTTTGCCCGAAACATCAATTTTCCTGCTCCTCGGATGCTGCCTGACCTGCTGTGCTTTTCCAGCACCACACTCTCGACTCTGATCTCCAGCATCTGCAGTCCTCACTTTCTCCCTGTTTACAGGAAGGATGTTATTAAGCAGGAGAGGGTTCAGAAGAGATTTACCAGGATGTTGTCAGGAATAGAGGGTTTGTATTATAAGGATAAGGTGCGTGGACTATTTTCATTGGAGTGTCAAAGCTTGCTATGTGAACTTGCTTATAGTATCCAGAGATGAGCAGGCAGCTTGGGTTAGCCGTGGGAAATGGGGGGGTTACAGGGATAGATTAGATTCACAGCAGTGTGGAAACAGGCCCTTCAGCCCAACAAGTCCACACCAACCCTCTAAAGAGTAACCCACCCAGACCCATTCCCCAACATTCACCTCTGACTAATGCACCTAACACTATGGGTAATTTAGCATGGCCAATTCACCCTGACCTGCACATCTTTGGACTGTGGGAGGAAACCCACGCAGACATGGGGAGAATGTGCAAACTCCACATAGACAGTTGCCCGAGGCGGGAATCGAACCTGGGTCCCCGGTGCTGTGAGGCAGCAGGGCTAACCACTGAGCCAACGTGCCACCCCAATTCATAGAATCCCTACAGCGGGGAAGCAGGCCATTCAGCCCAGTGAGTCCACACCAACCCTCTGAATAGTATCCCACCCAGACCCACCGTCCTACCCTACTCCTGTAACCCTGCAACCCCCTTGGCCAATCCACCCTAACCTGCACATTTCGGGACTGTGGGAGGAAACCCACGCAGACACAGGGAGAAGGTGCAAACTCCACACAGACAGACGCCCGAGGCAGGAATCGAACCCAGGTCCCTGGGTGCTAACCACTGAGCCATCCATGAAATACTAGGGAGCATTGGGTGTGATGGTGTTTGGAGGGTTGTTATGGATTTGATGGGCCGAGAGGCCTGCTTCCACACTGTGGGGATTCTATGATGATGCTATCTCGAATCAAAGCCATGGGAACGCTTGGGGCGGAATGCTTCCTTCCTGCCAGGAAGACTTATGGAACTCTGCTTCCACACTCATTAGATTGACGGCTGAGATGTTTCAAGGATATAGCCTTGAGCTACATTCGGCTCCCAACTGGCAATCTCAGTTTGAAATCTCAGTCGCTGTCAGCTCTGCTGTTTCACTGAGCTGATGATGAGTTCGGTTTCTACTCTGCTTGGAGTAAGACAGTGTGCGTGCGGATTGAGCAGAGAGAATATTTCTTCACGCAGCGCTGTGAATCTCTGTCCCAAAGGCCTGGGGAGGCTTAATCATTCCATATTCAATACGGAATGTGGTAGGTTCCTAAATGTTAATGTTTTCACGGGATAGTGGGCGGGGGGGTGGGAATGCTGCTGAGGTAGATGATCACATGATCGAAAATGACAGAACAGACTTGAGGGGCCAAATAAACCATAGAATCCCTATAGTGCAGCAAGAGGCCATTCAGTCCATCAGGTCTGCATTGTCCCTCTGAACAGCATCCTGCACTATCCCCATAACCCAACATTTCCCATGACGAACCCACCTAACCTATGTATCCCTGGACACTATGGGGCAATTTCCCAAGGCCAATCCACCCTAACCTGGACTGTGAGAGGAAACCAGAGCTCCCAGAGGAAACCCACGCTGGGAAGGGGAGAATGTGCAAACTCCACACAGATGTACAGCACAGAACCAGACCCTTCGGTCCAACCCGTCCATGCCTAATCTACTCCCATTTGCCAGCACCCGGCCCATATCCCTCTAAACCCTTCCTATTCATATACCCATCCAAATGCCTTTTAAATATTGCAATTGTACCAGCCTCCACCACTTCCTCTGGCAACTCATTCCATACATGTACCACCCTCTGTGTGAGAGAGTTACCCCTTAGGTCTTTTTTATATCGTTCCCCTCTCACCCTAAACCTATGCCCCTCTCACAAAACCATGCTGACTATCCTTGATCACATTATTCCTATCCAGATATTCATAAATCCTATCCCTTACAATTCTCTCTAAGACTTTGCCCACAACAGAAGTGAGACTCACCGGCCTATAGTTACTATGGTTATCCCTACTCCCCTTCTTGAACAAGGGAACCACATTTGCTAGCCTCCAATCTTCTGGCACTACTCCTGTAGACAAAGAGGACATAAAAATCAAGGCCAATGGCTTCCCAGAGAATCCTACGATAAATGCCATCAGGCCCAGGGGACTTATCTATTTTCACCCTTTCCAGAATTTCCAACACCTCTTCTCTACATACCTCAAAGCCATCCATTCTACTTAATTGTGACTCAGTATTCACATCGACAACAATGTCCTGTTCCTGAGTGAATACTGACGAAAAGTATTCATTCAATGTCTCCCCAATCTCTTCAGCCTCCAAATGCAACTTCCCACTACTATCCTTGACTGGACCTATTCCTACCCTAGTCATTCTTTTATTCCTGACATACCTATAGAAAGCCTTAGGGTTTTCCCTAATCCTACCAACTAAGGACCTTTCATGTCCCCTCCTTGCTGCTCTTAGCTCTCTCTTCAGGTCCTTCCTGGCTACCTTATAACTCTCAATCGCCCCAATTGAACCTTCACGCCTCATCTTTACATAGGCCGCCCTCTTCCATTTAACAAGGGATTCCAATTCCTTATTAAACCACTGCTCCCTCACACGACCTTTCCTTCCTGCCTGAAGGGTACATACTTATCAAAGACACTCAATAGTTGCTCCTTGAACAAGCTCCACATATCAATTACGCCCTTGCCTTGAAGCTTACTTTTTTAAGCCACACATCCTAAGTCATGCCTCACCGCATCATAATTTCCCTGCCCCCAGCTATAACTCTTGCCCTGAAGTGCACACTTATCCCTCTCCATCACTAGAGTAAAAGTCACCGAATTGTGGTCACTGTCCCCAAAGTGCTCACCTACCTCTAATTCTAACACCTGGCCTGGTTCGTTACCCAGAACCAAATCCAGTATGGCCTCACCTCTTGTTGGCCTATCTACATATTGTGTCAGGAAACCCTCCTGCACACATTGGACAAACTTGAGCTATAGCTTTCCAACTAGTTAGGAATTTGCTGACAATTTCCCCACTGCTGTCCCCTCTCCCTCAATTCACCCCATGGCCCCCTCCCCCACTTACCCCATGCCAGCACACTGCCACCCTCAATCTCTGACCAGGGGGGATGAGATCTAATCTCTGGGTCTCCCTATTAAGGCTTCCATTGACACTTGTGTAAACTACAAAAGACAGTCTTGCATTTATATAGCACTCTTCATGACCTGTGACATTTACTACTGCTGACAAGGAACTTTTAAAATGTAAGTGGGTGGTACAACAGCAACCCCTACCCCCCCCCCCCCCCCCCCCCCCCCCCCCCCACGCTGCCTTTGCCTCATAACCCTACAAATATTTCCTGTCATCTCAGAAAACAGGGGCAGGAGGAGGCCATTCGGCCATTTGGGCCTGCTCCCCCATTCAGTACAATCATGGCTGATCATCCAACTCAGTTTCCTGGACCCGCTTTCTCCCCAATACCTTTTGATTCCAGTTGTCAGGAATGGAGGGTTTGAAATACAAAAACAGAATGGAAAAGGTTAGGAATTTTTTTTCCCTGGAGCATAGGAGGTTGAGGGGTGACTTTAGCGAGGGTTATAAAATTATAGAGAAATTGTGGGCGGCACGGTGGCCCAGTGGTTAGCACTGCTGCCTCACAGCGCCAGAGACCCGGTTCAATTCCCGCTTCAGGCGACTGACTGTGTGGAGTTTGCACGTTCTCCCTGTGTCTGCGTGGGTTTCCTCCGGGTGCTCCGGTTTCCTCCCACAGTCCAAAGATGTGCAGGTCAGGGTGGATTGGCCATGCTAAATTGCCCGTAGTGTTAGGTTAAAGGGGTAAATGTAAGGGTCTGGGTGGGTTACGCTTCGGCGGGTCGGTGTGGACTTGTTGGGCTGAAGGGCCTGTTTCCACACTGTAATGTAATCTAATCTAAAAAAAGGTGACTAGCCAAGATCTTTTTTTCCCAGGCCGGGGGGAGTTCAAAAGTAGGGGGCGTATTTTTAAGGTGAAAGGGGAAAGATTTAAAAGGCACCCGAGGGGGAACTTTTTCACGCAGAGATTGGTACTGATGGGGAATGAGCTGCTAGAGGGGAGTACAGTTACAACATGTAAAAGACATTTGGACAGGTACATGGAGAGGAAATTAGAGGGATATGGGCCAAAAACAGGCAAATGGGACTGGTTTCATTTAGGATTACGGTTGGAATGGACTAGTTGGACCAAAAGGTCTGTTCTCTGCTGTATGACCCAATGGTAAGAGGAAGATCGACGTTTCGGGCCAGAGTCCTTCATCAGGAATCCCTCGACCCTTTGCCCGGAACGTCGATTCTCCTGCTCCTCGGATGCTGCCTGACCTGCTGTGCTTTTCCAGCACCACACTCTCGACTCTGATCTCCAGCATCTGCAGACCTCACTGTCTCCTCTCCAGTGAGAGGCCCCAACATTCCAAAGCTGAACAGGTTCCAACTTTTATTCGTCAGCGTCCTGCATTCCTGGATGGAGTTTTTGTGAATATAAAAATTCCGGGTTAATCAATGGGTGAATGTCGATTTTGAAGCTAAGAAATTACATATCAAAGAATGGAAACCGGCGTATCCCCAAATAAAACCAGTATATCCCAGTATAAAACCAGCATATCCCAGTATAAAACCAGTATATCCCAGTATAAAACCAGTATATCCCAGTATAAAACCAGTGTATCCCAGTATAAAACCAGTATATCCCAGTATAAAACCAGTATATCCCAGTATAAAACCAGTGTATCCCAGTATAAAACCAGTATATCCCTGTACAAAACCAGCATATCCCAGTATAAAACCAGTGTATCCCAGTATAAAACCAGTATATCCCAGTATAAAACCAGTGTATCCCAGTATAAAACCAGTATATCCCAGTATAAAACCAGTATATCCCAGTATAAAACCAGTATATCCCAGTATAAAACCAGTATATCCCCATATAAAACCAGTATATCCCAGTATAAAACCAGTATATCCCAGTATAAAACCAGTATATCCCAGTATAAAACCAGTATATCCCAGTATAAAACAAGCATATCCCAGTATAAAACCAGTGTATCCTAATATAAAACCAGTATATCACCATATAAAACCAGTATATCACTGTACAAAACCAGCATATCCCAGTATAAAGCAGGTATATCCCTGTATAAAACCAGTATATCCCAGTATAAAACCAGTATATCCCAGTATAAAACCAGTATATCCCTGTACAAAACCAGCATATCCCAGTATAAAGCAAGTATATCCCTGTATAAAACCAGTATATCCCAGTATAAAACCAGTATATCACTGTACAAAACCAGCATATCCCAGTATAAAGCAGGTATATCCCAGTATAAAACCAGTATATCCCAGTATAAAACCAGTATATCCCAGTATAAAACCAGTATATCACTGTACAAAACCAGCATATCCCAGTATAAAGCAGGTATATCTCTGTATAAAACCAGTATATCCCAGTATAAAACCAGTATATCCCAGTATAAAACCAGTATATCCCTGTATAAAACCAGCATATCCCAGTATAAAGCAGGTATATCCCTGTATAAAACCAGTATATCCCAGTATAAAACCAGTATATCTCTGTATAAAACCAGTATATCCCAGTATAAAACCAGTATATCCCAGTATAAAACCAGTATATCCCTGTATAAAACCAGCATATCCCAGTATAAAGCAGGTATATCCCTGTATAAAACCAGTATATCCCAGTATAAAACCAGTATATCCCAGTATAAAACCAGTATATCCCAGTATAAAACCAGTATATCCCTGTATAAAACCAGCATATCCCAGTATAAAGCAGGTATATCCCTGTATAAAACCAGTATATCCCAGTATAAAACCAGTATATCCCAGTATAAAACCAGTATATCCCAGTATAAAACCAGCATATCCCAGTATAAAAGATGAAAGTTTTAATCTAACATTGTTTAATGTATCGCATCTCCATGACATTGGACTCCTTTGGCTGTAAATTCTGTGTCTTATGGTCTTATTCTCCACAACCACCTGATGAAGGAGCGTCGCTCCGATAGCTAGTGCTTCCAAATAAACCTGTCGGACTATAACCTGGTGTTGTGTGATTTTTAACTCTGAATCTAGAATTTCTGACAGGGGGAGACGGTTCTGAAACTGTAGAAAGCGGTACGCTATAATTTGAAAGAGAATTTGTAAACAGCAGAAGTAAAGTTTTACAAGACTTACGTTAATAAAACATGCAGAAGTCACACCAGACTCCGAAAGTTAACTTTGCTCTCTCTCTCTCTCTCTCTCCAAAGACCTGCTGAATTTCTCCAGCAACTTTCTGCCTTTCTTTCTGACAAAGTCTGCAGTGTGTTGCTTTTATTGGGTGAGTAAACATCTACAAAGTGTATTCCACAAAAAGACCCCTCGGTCACTTGGAACCCCATATGGCCCTCGAATGTGATTGACGTAGGGATTGTGTTCTGTTGCTGTTGTTCTGGTTAGGCTGTGCACTTTCGCCACATATTGTCTTAGTGACAAGTGTAAATTGGGTGAGAGGAAGGGGCAAGGGACAATAGAGACGTCAAGGTGATAAACAATCCTGGTCGCATTCCGGAGAAACTAATTTCTCTCGCTTCCTCAGCGGGGGAGACTAGGGAGCAGAGCAGAATTAACATGATAATGAGATGAAACACCAGGATTGTACAAATTGTATTAATTGGCTCAGCTGGTCTGTCACAACCTTATCTCCACACACTCCGTTCACTCTAAATCGCCTCAGTCAGCTGCTGATCCTCGGCTCTACAGCTCAGAATCATTCTCAGATGGGACCCATCATGTTACCTTAAGGAGCTTAGCGGCTCAAGCATGGTGTTAGGTTTTTCTGGAGATTGTGTTAATTGAGGTTCCAGCAGCAACACCGAGGCTGTGGGAGTCGGTTTACCACAGTGCCGAACCTGACTGGAAAGCGATGGCTTCAAATCAAAGGCAGATTCACAAACTGGGAGCCCTTTAGGACAGGGTGATGGCCCAGAGGTCTTACTGCGAATCTCTTAAATACAGCGTCTGCCAAACTTAAATGGGTTAGAGCGGTGCTGGAAAAGCACAGCAGTTCAGGCAACACCCGAGGAGCAGGCAGTTAAATGGGGGTCTGGCTAACCCAACCTCTGCATAAACTGTATCATCCGCCGACATTTCCGCCACCCACAAACGGACCTCACCACCAGCGATGTATTTCCCTCCCCACCCCTTTGCGCCTTCCACGAAGACCGTTCCCTCCGTGACTACCTGGTCAGGTCCACGCCCCCCTACAAACCATCCTCCCATCCTGGCACCTTCCCCTGCCACCACAGGAATTGCAAAACCTGCTCCCACACCTCCTCCCTCACCTCCATACAAGGCCCCAAAGTAGCCTTCCACATCCATCAAAGTTTTACCTGCGCATCCATCAATATCATTTATTGTATCCGTTGCTCCAGATGGGGTCTCCTCTACATTGGGGAGACTGGACGCCCATTCGAACACCGCTTCAGGGAACATCTCCGGGACACCCGCACCAATCAACCACACCGCCCCGTGGTCCAACATTTCAACTCCACCTCCCACTCTGCCGAGGACATGGAGGTCCTGGGCCTCCTCCACCGCCGCTCCCTCACCACCCGAAGCCTGGAGGAAGAACACCTCATCTTCTGCCTTGGAACACTTCAACCCCAGGGCATCGATGTGGACTTCACCAGTTTCCTCATTTCCCCTTCCCCCACCTCACCCTAGTTCCAAACTTCCAGCTCAGCATTGTCCCCATGACTTGTCCTACCAGCCTATCTTCCTTCCCACTGATCCACTCCACCCTCCTCTCCGACCTATCACCTTTACCCCCCACCTCCATCCCCCTATTGTACTCTTGGCTACCTTCTCCCCCCCCTCCCATTTATCTCTCCATCCCCAGAGGCTCCCAGCCTCATTCCTGATGAAGGGCTCTGGCCTGAAACGTTGATTTTCCTGCTCCTCGGATGCCGCCTGACCTGCTGTGCTTTTCCAGCAACACATTCTTGACTCTGATCTCCGGCAGCTGCAATCCCCACTTTCTCCATAATGTAAATATTATCCTGTACAAGTAAGAGATGCCTTCGGTTTATTTGCTGGATACAGTTAAACCTCAATGTTTGTTTGTTTCTTCATACACTACAGTACAGAACCAAACTGCTTCAATGACTATGTCAGTGTATAAAGATATTTTTATGAATAAAGTATATGTTTGAAATAAAGAATACAGAGTCTGATAACTGAATGGACACCCATTTACCTTCGAAAGAAAGACATCAGACACTGGTCTTTCCCCGTTGTACCTTAGTGACTACGTTCATATGTAAAGATTTTTATGAATAAAATATATTTTGAAATTAAAAATACTCTTAATACAATCTGCTCAAGACATTGACCTCAACAGCGCCAGGGTCCCAGGTTTGATTCCAGCCTCGGGCAACTGTCTGTGTGGAGTTTGCACATTCTCCCTGTGTCTGTGTGGGTTTCCTCCGGGTGCTCCGGTTTCCTCCCACAGTCCAAAGATGTGCAGGTCAGGGTGAATTGGCCACGCTAAATTGCCCAGAGTGTTCTGGGGGCTGAGAGATAAATGGGAGGGGGTGGGGCTGGGGGGTGGGGGGTGAAGGTAGCTGGGAATGCGATAGGTGGATGAAGGTGGAGGGAGAAGGTGATATGTCGGAGAGGAGGGGATAGATGGGAAGGAAGATGGGCAGGTCAGGAGGGCGGTGCTGAGTAGGAGGGTTGGATCTGGGATAAGGTGGGGGGAGGGGAATTGAGGAAACTGGTGAAATCCACATTGATCCCAAATGGTTGGAGGGCCCCAAGGCGGAAGTTGAGGTGTTCTTCCTCCAGGCGTTGGGTGGTAAGGGTTTGGCAATGGAGGAGGCCCAGGACTTGCATGTCCTCGGTGGAGGGGGAGTTAAAGTGTTCAGCCACGGGGCAGTGGGGTTGGTGGGTGCGGGTGTCCCAGAGGTGTTCTCTGAAACAATCCGCAAGAAGGCGTCCTGTCTCCCCGATGTAGAGGAGACCACATCGGGAGCAACAGATGCAGTAGATGATGTGTGTGGAAGTACAGGTAAATTTCTGTTGGATGTGGAAGGATCCTTTGGGGCCTTGGATGGAGGTGAGGGGGGGAGGTGTGGGCATAGGTTTTGCACTTCCTGCGGTGGTGGGGAAGGTGCTGGGAGGGGAGGGTGGGTTGGTGGGGGTGGGGTGTTATGGGGGAACATGGAGATAAAATGGGAGTCGCGGAGGGAATGGTCTCTCTGAAACCCAGATGGGGGGGGGGGGGCGGGGGGGGAAGGAAATATATCTCCGGTGGTGAGGTCTGTGTGTAGGTGGTGGAAATAGTGGAGGATGATGTGATGTACCCGGAGGTTGGTGGGGTGGAAGGTGAGGACCATGGGGGTTCTGTCCTTGTTGTGATTGGAGGGGTGGGGTTCGAAGGCAGAGGTGCGGGAAGTGGAAGAGATGAGCTGGAGGGCATCATCAAACACGTGGGAGGGGAAATTGCAGTCTCTGCTCACCGAGAAAGAAACCGAGGGGGAATCAGACATGGGTTCAAATCCAGCCAAGGCACTGGGAGAATTTAAACTCAATGAATAAATCTGGAGCTGAGAACTAGTTACTATAAAATTCATATTAAGAAGGACTTCTTTTTAAAAAGACTGAGAAGGCACATGCAAACTTGTTTAGTTTGGTCGCCATGGACAAGATGGACCGAATCAGCGTATATATTCCCTCCCCTCCCCTATCAGCGTTCCGGAAAGACCACTCCCTCCGCGACTCCCATGTCAGATCCACACCCCCCCATCAACCCAACCTCCACTCCCGGCACCTTCCCCTGCAACCGCAAGAAATGCAAAACTTGTGCCCACACCACCCCCCCCCTCACTTCCCTCCAAGGCCCCAAGGGATCCTTCCATATCTGCCACAAATTCACCTGCACCTCCACACACATCATTTACTGCATCCGCTGCACCCGATGTGGTCTCCTCTACATTGGGGAAACAGGCTGCCTACTTGCGGAATGTTTCAGAGAACACCTCTGGGACACCCGGACCAACCAACCCAACCACCCCGTGGCTCAACACTTTAACTCCCCCTCCCACTCCACCAAGGACATGCAGGTCCTCGGACTCCTCCATCGCCAGACCATAGCAACATGACGGCTGGAGGAAGAGCGCCTCATCTTCCGCCGAGGAACCCTCCAGCTACAAGGGATGAATGTAGATTTCTCCAGCTGCCTCATTTTCCCTCCCCCCCCCCCACCCTTATCTCAGTCCGAACCCTCGGATTCAGCACCGCCCTCTTGACCTGCAATCTTCTTCCCGACCTCTCAGCCCCCACCCCCTCTCTGGCCTATCACCCTCACCTTTACCTCCTTCCACCTATCGCATTCCCAACGCTCCTCCCTACCTTTTATCTGAGCCTGCTTGGCACACCCTCCTCATTCCTGAAGAAGGGCTTATGCCCGAAACGTCGATTCTCCTGCTCCTCGGATGTTGCCTGACCTGCTGCGCTTTTCCAGCAACGCACTTTTCAGCTCTGATCTCCAGCATCTGCAGTCCTCACTTTCTCCAAGATGGACCGAATGGTCTGTCTCCGTGCTGTACGACTCTGTGTGGACAGGGGCACACAGATACCATGTGAAACTTTCAAACCAACAAATTAGAAGCAGGAGGTGTCCAACTGGAGCCCAACCTTTCACCGCTGGTCGGTAATACTGTGACTGATCTTCTGATTACTCGAGATACCCTCTAAATCGTCGAGAATCTGTCTAACTGCCTTTAAACTGTACCGTGACCCTGTCTCCCCCACTTTCTCAGGAAGAACTCATGACTCTCTGAGTGTAAAAGATTCTCCTCGTCTCCAATTTAAATGGGAGGCGCATACTTTTCAGCTGTGCCCCCTCTCCCGGATTGTGGTCTATACTCCTGAAGATGTAGAAAGAATTACTTGGTGATGTGAAGGGGAGAAGGACTTTCCAAGATTTTGACAAAGGGGCACTAAAGGAATCGCCTGACCGGTCCTCCAGGCCAACCATCCCCCTGACTCCCTGCTCCACGTGTGGCAGAGTCTGCGTGACCTGGACCGGAGTTATAGTTCATCTCAGAACTCATCGAGACCTCGAAATTCAGGGACTGACTGCTTAGGTGCTGGATACAGGGCCACACTGGGCAGCACAGCTGCAGCATCGAGTCCACGCTGACCCTCCAAAGAACATCCCACCCAGACCCACCCTATCCCTGCAACCCCGTATTTGCCACGGCTAATCCACCCAGCCTGCACAGCCCTTGGACATGATGGGTAATTTCCCTTGGCCAATCCACCGTATAACCTGCACATCTTTGGACTGTGAGAGGAAACTGGAGCACCCAGAGGAAACCCACGCAGACACGGGGAGAAGGAAGCATATATAAGGTATAGACAGGAGAGATCGAGTGAATCCTTCGAAGAGTATAAAGGCAGTAGGAGTATACTTAAAAGGGAAATCAGGAGGGCAAAAAGGGGACGTGAGATAGCTTTGGCAAATAGAGTTAAGGAGAATCCAAGGGTTTTTACAAATACATTAAGGACAAAAGAGTAACTAGGGAGAGAGTAGGGCCCCTCAAAGATCAGAGCTGAAAATGTGTTGCTGGAAAAGCACAGCAGGTCAGGCAGCATCCAAGGAACAGGAGAATCGACATTTCGGGCATAAGCCCTTCTTCAATCCTCACTTTCTCCCCTCAAAGATCAGCAAGGCAGCCTATGTGTGGAACCGCAGGAGATGGGGGAGATACTAAACGAGTATTTTGCATCAGTATTTACTGTGGAGAAGGACATGGAAGATATAGAATGTGGGGAAATAGATGGTGACACCTTGAAAAATGCCCATATTACTGAGGAGGAGGTGCTGGATGTCTTAAAACACATAAAGATGGGTAAATCCCCAGGACCTGATCAGGTGTACCCTTGGATTCTGTGGGAAGTTAGGGAAGTGATTGCTGGGCCTCTTGCTGAGATATTTGTATCATCAATAGTCACAGGTGAGGTGCCGGAAGACTGGAGGTTGGCAAACGTGGTGCCACTGTTTAAGAAGGGTGGTAAGGACGAGTCAGGTAACTATAGACCAGTGAGCCTGACCTCGGTGGTGGGCACGTTGTTGGTGGGAGTTGGGAGGTCATGTTGCGGCTGTACAGGACATTAGTTAGACCACTGTTGGAATATTGTGTGCAATTCTGGTCCCCTTCCTATCGGAAAGATGTTGTGAAACTTGAAAGGGTTCAGAAAAGATTTACAAGAATGTTGCCAGGGTTGGTTGGTTTGAGCTATAGGGAGAGGCTGAACAGGCTGGGGTTGTTTTCCCTGGAGTGTCGGAGGCTGAGGGGTGACCTTATAGAGGTTTATAAAATCTTGGGGGGCATGGATAGGGTAAATAGGCAAAGTCTTTTCCCTGGGGTCGGGGAGTCCAGAACTAGAGGGCATAGGTTTAAAGTGAGAGGGGAAAGATATAAAAAGGTCGTAAGGGGCAACGTTTTCACACAGAGGGTGCTGCATGTATGGAATGAGCTGCCAGAGGATGTGGTGGAGGCTGGTACAATTGCAACATTTAAGAGGCATTTGGATGGGTATATGAATAGGAAGGGTTTGGAGGGATATGGGCCGGGTGCTGGCAGGTGGGACTAGATTGGGTTGGGATATCTGGTTGGCATGGACGGGTTGGACCGCTGGGTCTGTTTCTGTGCTGTACATCTCTATGACTCCATGACTGCCCCCCCCGGGCAATAATTGAGAGCTAACAATGCCCTCATCCCATGAGTGAATAAACTAAAAGATGGGGCTTTTAATATCAATCGATGATGGTCACCATCGCTGTGCTAACTCGCAGTTGTAGGCTTTGTAAGTTGCCAGCCTTCCAGCTGGGAGCTGAACCCATGTCCCAAGTGCAGCCGCTTGTGTGTCTGGATATTGCGTCATGAGATCACCATGATCCGCGTGAGCACATTGCCTTGAGCCTGCCCGCTTTCTCGGTTCATGGAGATGATGACGACGTTGCTTTATCCCAAGCCAGAGACCTGACTTTGAAGATCTTGACCTGCGGGAGGGGTCTCTCGGTTCCGCGATCGGTCAATAAACACTTGCAATTCGGTCTGGCTCTGTAAGATTTCACATTTTATTCAATCTCGGCCGGGCACAGGTTGTAACTCAGAGGTTAAACACTTCCGTGTTCCTTGGAGAAACTGCACACATGGCTTAAAACAAAGACTTTTTATACTTTTCTTGAAGTGAGGTACAGGCCACAATCATAGAGCACATTCAAACAATTACTCATCAATTTTAACGAAATGGTTTTATTGTCAGCAAGTTAGCTCAATGATATTTCCTGGGAACCAACTTTTCGTTCTTCAACATCCAAGTACTCCAATCTCACAAACCTAG
The DNA here is from genome assembly GCF_037043375.1 of Chiloscyllium plagiosum. NCBI lineage: Eukaryota > Metazoa > Chordata > Chondrichthyes > Orectolobiformes > Hemiscylliidae > Chiloscyllium > Chiloscyllium plagiosum. The sequence continues at coordinate 21,097,083 of NW_028270171.1, read as the reverse complement.
TCTCTGCACCTGCATTTGAAGGCCAGTTAGGATGGCCAGTAATATGTTATCTAGTCTAGTTATTTCCATGCTGTAAAGGGAGCATTGTCTGATAGTCTCTGTGGAGACAAACTGTGGCTAAGTCAATTATCCAACATTTGCAGGTTTTAGATTTGATTAGATTCCCTACAGTGTGGAAACAGGCCCTTCGGCCCAACAATTCCACACCGACCCTCCGAACAGTAACCCACCCAGACCCATCCACCCTATTAATGCATCTATCACCATGGGCAATTTAGCATGACCAATTCATCTGACCCACACATCTTTGGACTGTGGGAGGAAACCGGAGCACCTGGAGGGGACCCACACAGACACAGGAAGACTGTGCAAACTCCACACAGACAGACGTCCGAGGTTGGAACCGAGCCTGGGTCTTGGCACTGTGAGGCAGCAGTGCTAACCGTTGAGCCACTGTGCCACCCCTTAAAAGCCATTTTATGCAGCTTTTAGCAGAATTGTCAATTTGCAGCCTAGAAGCCATTTTGTCACGTTATTTGCATTAAGAAGCCATTTTGTTGCCACCTAAATCAGTAAGAGCCTCGATTAAATGGTTGTTCCTGACAACAACTACTTATTTCAGCCTTTATTCAGGTTTCAGATCCTCATCCTCAAATTGAGCTGTTGGAGGTGCCATCTTTCAGATGAGACAGATGCCCTCCTGACCACCTCCCCCTAACTCTGCCCTTTCCGGAGGATGTGAGCAATCTGTCTCGGTGCTTTCTCACAGGGATTTGTTATTTGTTGTGTACAAATTATTTGACACGTTTCCTCCTTCGCAGTAGTTTAGAAAAGAAGGTAAAAGCTGTAGAACACTTTGCGACATGTCAGAGGTGCTATATAAATGTAAGTCATTCTTTCCTCCCTTGCTGAAGGTATTGACACTTTCCGGTGGGGAAAAGCTGGTTTTGGCATGTTCAGTACATTAGTAAAGAATTGGAGACTTTGGCAATGTCCTTCACCTTCCCACGTTCCCCATTCACCAGATAAGAGTGCAGCATTTATGGTAATTATGGAAAGGTCGCACAAGTTTCCCACAATGCACTGGGTTAATGGACAAGACATAGTCACAACTTGAACCAATTGCAAAGGGCAGAGCGACATAACATACATTCAGCCTCACACTCTGGGTCTTGTGTCAAAGCTTCGATCACGGAATCTCTACAGTGTGGAAGCAGGCCATTCGGCCCATCAAGTCCACACCGGCCCTCTGACGATCACCCCAACCCCTCCCCATAACCCTGCATTTCCCACAGTTAACCCACACATCCCTGGACACTATGGGCAACCTAGCTCAACCGATCCGCCCTAACCTGCACGTCTTTAGACCGTGGGAGCAAACCCACGCAGACACGGGGAGAACATGCAAACTCCACACAAACAGATGCCTGAGGCTGGAATTGAGCCCAGGACCCTGGCGCTGTGAGGCAGCGGTGCTAACCACTGAGCCCCAGTCAGCATTGGCCGTGTGTGACTGAGCTCACACAGTGATGGACAGCAGTGCAATGATCCCATGAGATTTCAGGGCAGCACGGTGGCTCAGTGGTTAGCACTGCTGCCTCACAGCACCAGAGACCCAGGTTCAATTCCAGCCTCGGGTGACTGTCTGTGTGGAGTTTGCACATTCTCCCCGTGCCTGTGTGGGTTTCCTCCGAATGCTCTGGTTTCCTCCCACAGTCCAAAGATGTGCAGGTTAGGGTGAATTAGCCATGCTACGTTTCCCATAGGTGTTAGGTGCATTAGTCAGGGGTACATATGGGGAATGGGTCTGGGTGGGTTACTCTTCAGAGGGTCGGTGTTGACTTGCTGGGCTGAAGGGCCTGTCCCCACACTGTAGGGGAGTCTAATCTAATCTAATGTTGGGGAGTCAACTGCGTCCTGATCCTGATCACTCTGTTCGGAGCCAGGGTCATTTATAACGACCAGATTGCTTCGTCTTGCTGCGGAGGGAGATTTTTGGCACTAATGCTTTGGATTTATCATCAGAACCTGACTGGGATGTTTCTATAGAAACCAAACCATCCAAATATTGTAATTAAAGCATCCGCACTCGCTCAGAAAGGACAAGGGAGCGTGCAATAATTAGCACCTTTCATGACCTCGTCTCACTTTGCAGCCAATGAGGTTCATTTGAAGTGCAGCTCCCCCCCATCCCCCTCCCCCCCCGCCCCACAGGTCTCCTCACGGCCAACTCCAGCTCTCTCCTAGAGACCCTGGTGTCAGGAACACGGGCACCATGTGCCACCCAGTGCCACTGGCCTCACCGACAACAGCGTGGCAAAACTAGGCGCCTGTCCAATTCACTGCGTAGGACAGATTGGCCGCTGGATGGTCACCGGGAGAAGTCCTTATCTCCTTTGCACTGAATACCACAGGTGGCTCCACACCCACCTGCGTCACACTGGCATCTTGCCTGGTGGTCTTCAGCTCCAGCAGTGCGGTAATCCCTCAATCTCCCAACGGTATGACCTTCTGATGGATCTTGGGCAGTCTTTGGTGGGAGAGAACTTCAACCCACAACCGCCTGACTCAGAGGCAAGACTTACCAATCACGCTGACCCCTTGAACTTAAGGTCACTTGTCCACTCAATCTGGATAATGCCTCAACTCTCTTCGAGTTGAAAACGTTTCAATCTCAAGCTTGAATATATTCAGCACTCATAACCATCCAAGGTAGGGAATGCCAAAGACCCACACCCTCTGAGTGCAGTAACTCTTCCTCAGCTCCGTCTAAAAGGATTAACCCCTTATCCTGAGGCTCTGATAGGAGTCCAGTGACCACCTCTCGCACTCAAGTCGAAACTTTAACTCTGTTTCTCTCTCAGCACACACTGCCGGGTTTCTGCTCGTGTCAGACTTCCAGTATCAGCGTAGAATAGAATCCCTACAGTGTGGGAGCTGGCCATTCGGCCCATCAAATCCACACTGACCCCCCCTCCCCCCCGAGGAGCATCCCATCCCCCCTCCACTATAACCCTGCATTTCCCCACAGCTTACCCAACTAACCTGCCCATCCCTGGACACTATGACCAATCTATCTAACCTGCACATTGTTGGACTGCAGGAAAACACCAGGACAAACCCCACGCAGACACGGGGAGAACGTGCAAACTCCACGCGGACGGTCGTCCGAGGCTGGAGTCGAACCTGGGTCCCTGGTGCTGTGAGGCAGCAGTGCTAACCACTGAGCCACCGTGACACTCCTAACGTTTGGATTAGATTATCCTCATTGTGGAAATAGGCCTTTTGGCCCAATAAATCCACACCAGCCCTCCAAAGAGTAACCCACCCCCCTACCCTGAGCCACCGTGTCACCCCTGTTGGTGGGGTGCTACCTGGGTGTGAGAAGAATTTGACGTTGATGTTTATTAATCTTCGATATTTCCCTTCCCATCATTACAGGCGAGTGAATGAGGGACAGCTTGCTCCAAGTTGTTGGAAAACTTGTAGTTTTCCAGGTCCCGTCTAATGCTTTGCCGTTTTCTCTGAAGCCACAGAATATCTTCCAGGGACCCGGGTTCAATTCCCACCTCGGGCAACTGTCTGTGTGGAGTTTGCACATTCTCCCCGTGTCTGTGTGGGGTTTCCTCCAGATGCTCCGATTTCCTCCCACAGTCCAAAGATGTGCAGGTCAGGTGAATTGGCCATGCTAAATTGCCCATAGTGTTGGGTGCATTAGTCTGAGGGAAATGGGTCTGGGTGGGTTACTCTTCGGAGGGTCGGTGTGGACTTGTTGGGCTGAAGGGCCTGTTTCCACACTGTAGAGAATCTAATCTAATCTTCTAATCTTTCAATCTTAGACTGGAAGCTTCCCCCATGTCTTTGAGTGCGAGCAGCAGCTAAGGTAAGACAGTTTGTTTTAAAATTACTTACCGGTAGCGGGCAGCGGTGTTTTTTTCTCTCTTTACAGAAAGAGCGGGAGCAGCAGGGGGAAGTGACGAAGACCGGAGGGGCAGTCGGGTAGGTTTTTTTTTCCCTTTAAAAGCGCGCAGGAGAAGAACCCGAGGCACTACAGAGGTAGTGTCTCCCACCCGCCCTCCTCCTCTAACCTAAATAATAAGACCCGTTGTGGTAAGTAGGTAAGTGCTGCATTTTGCTTGTTGTATTCTTTAGACCCAGTTTTTTTTTAATGAAAGGTTACTTTCAGAGGGATGGCAGTGAAGGCAGTGCAATATTCCTCTTGCAACATGTATGAGGTGAGGGATGCCATGGCCGTCCCTGCTGATTACACTTGCAGGAAGTGCACCCATCTCCAGCTCCTCCAAGACCGTGTTAGGGAACTGGAGCTGGAGTTGGATGAACTTCGGATCATTCGGGAGGCAGAGGGGGTCATAGATCAGAGTTATAGGGAAGTAGTAACTCCAAAGATGGCAGGTAGATGGGTGACAGTGAAGGGGACTGGGAGGAAGCAGCCAGTGCAGGGACCCCCTGCGGCCGTTCCCCTCAAGAACAAGTATACCGTTTTGGATACTTGTGGGGGGGATGACTTACCAGGGGTAAGTAACGGGGCTCAGGCGTCTGGCACGGAGCCTGTCCCCATAGCTCAGAAGGGAAGGGTGGAGAAGAGCAGAGCAGTAGTAATTGGGGACTCGATAGTTAGGGGCACAGATAGGCGGTTTTGTGGGAACGAGAGAGACTCATGTTTGGTATGTTGCCTCCCAGGTGCAAGGGTACGTGACGTCTCTGATCGTGTTTTCCAGGTCCTTAAGGGGGAGGGGGAGCAGCCCGAAGTCGTGGTCCACATTGGCACCAATGACATAGGTAGGAGGAGGGCTGACGATGTTAGGCAGGCTTTCAGGGAGCTAGTTTGGAAGCTCAGAGTTAGAACGAACAGAGTTGTTGTCTCTGGTTTGTTACCGGTGCCACGTGATAGAGAGTCGAGGAATAGGGAGAGAGAACAGTTAAATGCGTGGCTACAGGGATGGTGCAGGAGGGAGGGATTCCGGTATTTGGATAACTGGGGTTCTTTCTGGGGAAGGTGGGACCTCTATAAACAGGATGGTCTACACCTGAACCTGAGGGGCACCAGTATCCTTGGTGGGAGGTTTGCTAGTGCTGTTGGGGGGAGTTTAAACTAACTCTGCAGGGGCATGGGAACCCAGACTGTAGCTTTAGGGTGCAGGACCTGGAATGTAGGGAGGTTAGGAACATGGCATCAATTTCAAAGGAGGGTGCCTGTAAACAGGAAAGTGGTTTGAAGTGTGTATACTTCAATGCAAGAAGTATACGAAATAAGGTAGGTGAACTTGCAGCGTGGGTTGGTACCTGGGACTTCGATGTTGTGGCTATTACGGAGACATGGGTAGAACAGGGACAGGATTGGCTGTTGCAGGTTCCAGGGTTTAAATGTTTTAGTAGGGTCAGAGGTGGGGGTAAAAGAGGGGGAGGTGTGGCATTGCTTGTCAAAGATAGTATTACAGCTGTCGAAAGGACGATGGATGATGACTCGCCATCTGAGGTAGTTTGGGCTGAGGTTAGGAATAGGAAAGGTGAGCTCACCCTGTTAGGAGTTTTTTACAGGCCTCCTAATAGTCCTAGAAACGTAGAAGAAAGGATTGCGAGGATGATTCAAGAGAAGAGTGAAAGTAATAGGGTGGTTGTTATGGGGTCTTTAACTTTCCTGATATTAATTGGGAAAGCTATAGCTCAAGTTCATTAGATGGATCAGTGTTTGTCCAATGTGTGCAGGAGGGTTTCCTGACACAATATGTAGATAGGCCAACAAGAGGTGAGGCCATACTGGATTTGGTTCTGGGTAATGAACCAGGCCAGGTGTTAGAATTAGAGGTAGGTGAGCACTTTGGGGACAGTGACCACAATTCGGTGACCTTTACTCTAGTGATGGAGAGGGATAAGTGTGCACTACAGGGCAAGAGTTATAGATGGGGGCAGGGAAATTATGATGCTGTGAGGCATGACTTAGGATGTGTGGCCTGGAAAAGTAAGCTTCAAGGCAAGGGTGTAATTGATATGTGGAGCTTGTTCAAGAAGCAACTATTGAGTGTCTTTGATAAGTATGTGCCCGTCAGGCAGGGAGGAAAGGGTCATGTGAGGGAGCCGTGGTTTAATAAGGAATTGGAATCCCTTGTTAAATGGAAGAGGGCGGCCTATGTAAAGATGAGGCGTGAAGGTTCAATTGGGGCGATTGAGAGTTATAAGGTAGCCAGGAAGGACCTGAAGAGAGAGCTAAGAGCAGCAAGGAGGGGACATGAAAGGTCCTTAGTTGGTAGGATTAGGGAAAACCCTAAGGCTTTCTATAGGTATGTCAGGAATAAAAGAATGACTAGGGTAGGAATAGGTCCAGTCAAGGATAGTAGTGGGAAGTTGCGTGTGGAGGCTGAAGAGATTGGGGTGACACTGAATGAATACTTTTCGTCAGTATTCACTCAGGAACAGGACATTGTTGTCGATGTGAATACTGAGACACAATTAAGTAGAATGGATGGCTTTGAGGTATGTAGAGAAGAGGTGTTGGAAATTCTGGAAAGGGTGAAAATAGATACGTCCCCTGGAC